>NC_030422.2:34052599-34135099 GCF_001660625.3 Ictalurus punctatus
AGTGTATCTAGGTGGAACACCTAATGCACCTTCAGCATGTACCTTTTATCTGGAGATGTGGATATTGTGCACTTTAAGCCGCAGTACGCGCTCACACGCTCAGAAATAAAGCACCTCATACAATGGAGTTTCTTTTCTCTCTGATACTGAAAACTTCAGCTTCTTTAAAACTTACTAACATTCCTTTATTGTTAACCGTAGCACTTCAGAGTTAAACTCTTTCACACAAAAATCACTTACGCTGCAAACATAGTAAATATAAAAGGTATAAAGTAGAATCAAAACCCGAACGAAAGAAAAACTCTTTATATATAAACATTTCCAGTTCCAAAAATAAACGTCTTCTCCAAATCCGATTCCAACTTTTCCAGTTTGAGCTGATGATCTGATATCTGATATGTTTATTCTAATATCCAATCTAGTTGTTCGCTGGTGTTGACATGGTACTGGTACTGGGTATATCGGATCAGTGCCATGTCCAGTACCAAACTGTTGCTGAAGAGCATAGGACCAGGTAAAGGTGGCCACCCCAGCGTAAAGCATGACCACCCCACTGGCCACCCCAGTAATGCATTATTATTATTATTATTATTATTATTATTATTATTATTAGTGCAGTTAGCAGTGTCGTATGATGTGAAACTGAACGACTTGTTAAATCTCGCTGTGATTGGCTGGTTTGAATAATAATGGAAAACTCGCACTACAGTCAGTCCGTACAGGATTTTACAGAATTGTTTGTGATTGTTGCAGCTTGCTTTTGCTGCGACTTTTTTCAAAATTTGCGATTCGGCTTGCGAAGTTTTTTGTGCTTGTTTTGGTGAAATCGCGATCACACGGAATTGTCTTTCGCAGCGATATTTGTCTGTAAACGAGACCTTTTAGCTGTACTGCTGTTCGACACACGTGAATTGAAGAGTGCCTTGGCTGAACGCACGTTGTGATGACATCACATGACACGTCTCGGGCCGAATCTGCGGAAATCTGAAAAATCGCACGCTCCTGCGAATACTGTGGAGTTTCCTTGATTTTTGCGTTAATTTCTGCGTTAGCTTCATCGTTGTCCGTCAGCGAGTGCAGCTAGCTAACACAGAAGCGAACCATTCCTCTGATAAGCAAGCACTGGTCGAACTTAACAATTTTCATCATTTGGAGGCATACCTGGTGTATCCTTTACCTATAAAGGTGCGTATACACCCTCCAAAAATGGGTGCTATCTTTCCTTGTCCCTGGGGCGGTACCATCAAGAGAACATTGTTTGGACCTTTTAGAGATTATCTTTATGCCTTTAAAAATAATTTAAGGTACATAATCAACCTTTAAGTTCCACTGGTGTACTTTTACAGCTTTAATCTACAAGCTAATTAAATTACTCCACATGCACCTTCCCAGGTAAAATATGTACGCTTGATGGTTTACTATTTTAGTACCGTATTTGAGAGCTGGGTACAAAACACGTTATAATTTAGTAGTGATTACAAACGAGATGTCCATATTTTATCCATTTATAGTTACATTTAATGTTGTGGAGTGTCTATGAAACGAGTCAGTTCCTTCTTTCACTTACATTATAGCAGCTATAAACGGTCGTGCCCTCACCAGCCTCCGGTTATTTCTCTCTCTGTCCATATTAAAGATGTATGAAAACATAGTTACAGCTTTACCTCTAACTGTTACGAAGCACTGACACTGGAGACTCCTTCCTGTGAATGAGCTGTTGCTATAGAAACAATAATTAGCAAGCGCATTAATATAAACCTGCACTACTGTCAGAGCTCTGTTATAGAAAATTAATAAACACCTTCTAAGCAATCAGAATCCAGAATTCAACAGCGCTGTGGAGTAAAGTCACACTTAAGATAAAAGAAGATAAGATGTACCTTTATTGAAATTCACATTGACACAGCAGCACAAGACATCAAAGAAAGAAAGAAAGAAAATCATTTCCTTAAATGCCTATACAATAGAAATAACGGAAATAAGAGCAACAATAAAACAGATCTGTGTGAATATACATGTGCAGGATCTATGAAATGGCAGTTAGCTGTCGAGTGTGTGTTTCAGTGAGACTCAGTCAGTGGAGTAGTAGGCACTGGGTATTGTTGCATTGTGGAATCTGATGGCTGATGGTACGAACGAGCCCCCCAGATGTTTTGAGGCGTGTAGTTGGATGAACCTGTGGCTGAATGTGCTCCTGAGCTTCCTCAGGTCAGCGTAGAGAGGACGAAAAGGATTGTCCATGATAGCTTTCAGCTTCCCTCTCATCCTCGTCTCAGTCACACAAAATGAAATAAAGAACAGATAAAGACAGCAAGAAAGGATGGACGGATGAAAGATAGAGAATGGCAGCTGTGGAAAGAGAAGGCAGCTGTGGTGCTGTTAAAGTGCTCTAAAACCCAAATGTGTTTTCATATTAGTAGAGGAACATTGTGTGTGTGTGTGTGTGTGTGTGTGTGTGTGTGTGTGATGAATGAGGACTGATTGCTGCACTGAAACGCCACTGCTGCAGTCAGGAGGTAAATTTTGGTTCTATAATGGAGTGATTTTTTGACTGAGAGTGAGATGGAAAATAAACGTGCAGAGAACAACAATGAGCGTGTGTGTGTATTTGTGTGTGTGTGTTTGTGTGTGTGTGTGTGTGTGTGTGTGTGTTTGTACAACTACTTTTGTTGAGTGTAAGAATGTGTGTTAGTATATGTAAGAGTTTGTGTTCATGCATGCATGTGTGTGAAAGGGTGTGTCTAAGAGTGTGTGCCTGAGTGTGTAAGAGTGTGAAGGAGTGTGTGAATGACCGTGTGTCACTATATGAAAGTGTGTGCATGAGGGTTTAAGAGTGTGTAAGAGTGTGTGCATGAGGGTGTAAGAGTGTGTGTATCAGTGTGTAAGAGTTTGAATGTGTGTGAATGACCGTGTGTGAGCCTATAAGAGTGTGAATGAGTGTGTGCATGAGTGTGTAAGTGTGAATGATTGTGTGCATGAGTGTGTAAGTGTGAATGATTGTGTGCATGAGTGTGTAAGTGTGAATGATTGTGTGCATGAGCATGTAAGAAAGTGTAAGAGTGTGTGCATGAGCGTGTAAGTGTGAATGAGTGTGTAAGAGTGTGAGAGTGTGTGTGAGAGCGTATGCATGAGTGTGAGAGTGTGTGCATATGTGTGAGTGTGTACCTGAGTGTGTGTGTGTGAGAGTGTGTACATGAGTGTGTAAGTGTGTGTGTGTGTGTAAGTGTGTGTAAGTGTGTGTATGAGTGTGTATGTGTGTGTAAGCGTGTGTATGAGTGTGTAAGTATGTGTGTGTATGTGTGTGTAAGTGTGTGTATGAGTGTGAAAGTGTGTGCAGGAGTGTGTGTGTGTGTGTGTGTGCAATTATTACTATTAACGATTATTGTCATAAATCGTTTAATCGGCTGCTGTTTTTTCTTCTCTTTTTTTTGATTAATGGAGCGGGGGTTGGGGGCAAACTTTCAGTACCATTTTTTTCAGTTATTTAAAACACAATCCACAAATCGAGTGTTAGAAATATAAACCTCAGAGTTCATATATAAGTTTATGTTTTATATATATATATATATATATATATATATATATATATATATATATATATATATATATATATATAAAAGTATGTATGCGTTATATTAAAAGCACTGACGAACTCCAGTCCTAAATGAATAATAAGTTCTGAATCAGAATGCACTGCAGCGAGAGATTTGGACTGGATGAGTCACAATGTTCCTCAGTTTGTTCACTTTAGCAGGAGAATTGACACATTTAGTGAGAAGTTAATTGCAGCCCCGTGACTCAGCTGTTATTTTGTAATGAACTATACACAACACTTTGTCCGTGTGTGTGTGTGTTTGTGCGTGTGTGTGTGTGTGTGTGAGAGAGAGAGAGAGAGAGAGAGAGAGAGAGAGAGAGAGAGAGGTATAAGGTTTAGATTGTGAACTGTGGTGGAAATCAGTCGTAAAGGTTATAAAAAATAGTTAAATTGCAGGGGAACTGAACAACATTAGCTTGACTGCTAGAAAACCTAGCCACATATAGCCTACCTACTTAGTTGGCTATGATTAGTGCAGCGGTATATAACAATCTGTGTTTAATGCTAAGCTATGTATTATTTGTGATCCAGTTTGTGACAGGCAAAGTATCTTTAGTATCATTGCTAAGCATAAATTCTTAGCTAGCTCAACTCTGAAAAACAAGACACGGCTAGCATACGATGGAGGTGTCATCTTTGGATTAGCTAAACATATCTCCATGTCTAAATTGCTTGCTAGCTAAGGAATTAGCTTTTATGTAATGTTTATTTGTTTTTTGTTTGTTTTCTTTGTGTCAGAATTTAACAAGAACTCCAGATTTCAAGTTTCCTAAAATGGCTGCTATTCTGTTAAGAATGCTAACTGATATTTTAGCTAAACTGTAATATTTGCTAAGCACAAAGAACTGTCTGTAAATCAGGGTATTAAACACAGTTAGACGGAGGTGTCATTTTTGGAGGAGCTCAATATACATATCTAAATTGTTAGCTAGCTATACTATACTGAGAATTTTAACTAGCATAGATTTTCAGCTCTCTGTAAGACATATCTACAGATATGACTCACTAGCTAGCTAAATAATTAGCTTCTACTTAACATTTATTTACTTTAATGTTTTTTTTTTGTCTAATGTACTATTAAGAATGCTAACTAGCATAACTTTTGTTTTATCTTATTGCTGTAAACCAAGATTTTAAATGGGCTTTGTTCATATATGAGGGTTTTTGTGTTTCCTAAAATGGCTAATATGCTAAATATAAGTATTTTAGCTAGCTTGCTAGCTGATAATTCAGCGGCTGTTCCAGTCTGTATGTAAAACAAGGTATAAAATACAGCTACCATTATTGAGAGGGAAGGAGGCATACATAAATGTACATATCTAAATCACTAGCTAGCTAGCTAAGTAGTTTGCGTCTACGTAATGTTTATTTTGTGTGTCGGAATGGATTTAGTGTCTAGTGTACGATTCAGGATGCTAACTAGCCCTGAGCTGGGGCATTTGGGGCAGAGCCTGGTTCGTGGAAAACCCTAAACAGATCTACACATCATATTTAGCTGGCAAAAAGTAACGTCTCGCCTACGTACACCACAAAAGACGAACAGTTCATGATTCATCATTTCGGGTCCCTCATTGTGGATACAAGCACACACACACACATGTAACCCACACAAGCTCACACACACAAACACACAAAACCCACCCACCCACACACACACACACACACACACATAGAACAGAGTCCGGAAATTTCGCTCTGTACCATAATTACACAGCTAACTTTCTGACGCTAGTCACGCCGCAGAGCTCAGCTTTCCCAGAGGTTTTTATAACACACACACACACACACACACACACACACACACACACACACACACAGTCACTCACACACACGGGCATACACACACTTAATTTAATTCCTCTTTGTGATGCTTAAGACAATAATTTAAGAATTGAGTCGATTAGCTCTAAATGCTAATGTTAGCATACTCAACTATAGGAACAGAAGTTTGATATTGTGTGTGTGTGTGTGTGTGTGTGTGTGTGTGTGTGTGTGTGTGTGTGTAACAACAGCCCATCGAATGTTTTATTTATATCTTAATTATACGGTATAGCTGGAATCACTAGCTCTGCTGTAAAGTTCAGTTTTCCCAGCAGTTTCACAACACACACACACACACACACACACACACACACACACACACAACTTTGAATCCTCAGTTGGAAAGAAAAGAAGTGCACATTATTTTTCTCTACAGGAAATTCCCTCTCTTTGTTAGCATCAGTCGGAAATCGAGGCTACGGCTACGTTGCTCTAAGACCAGGTCATTATAAGGTCTTGTCTGAAACTATAGAACTCACAGAACCGGTTCTAACAAGGCCTCATAATTCCAGAAGGTATTTTATTTATGTTATATTATTATATATGATATATTTTTTCAGTTTCCGTTTAGATGTCTTTTAAATCATCTCAGTATGTTAGAATTTAGGAAATTTACTTTACTCACTCTGCTAATCAGCTAGCATGAAGAGTGTGGACCAGCCAGTTCTGCTGAGACAGTGTCAATAAAAGTAAGGGTGCATTTCGTGAAGGAAATACAACGTGCTTGCAACCAAAAAAAGAAAGAAAAAAAATGAAGAGCAAAAAAGAAAGGAAGAAGAAAGATGGTGATGATGATGATGTAGATCATTATGGTAATGATGGTCATGATAATGGTGGTGATGATGATCATAATGATGATAGTGATGATGATGATGATGGTGATAGTGATGATGGTGGTGATGATGAAGATCTCTCTTGTGATGATGAAGATGTCTCACTTCCGGTTCTGGTGACAGGGTACGCTGGCGCGTTTTGCTGCCGCTCCTATTACCGTTTTGTTTGTTTTCGTTTGTTATTTTAAATCCTATTATTTTAAATAACTGCGAGTTTTTTAGGTTATATTGTTTTTAGTGCCGTTATGATTGTGATGTGGTGGTGCCATTTTAAATATTTTGGACTGTTGTTTTTATTTCTGTGCTCCACCTGGAATAACCTGCAGTGTGCACCGCAGAATCAACGCCTCGGTCCGGCCGCGTGTGAGGATTGAACGACTTTGTGCTCGCAGTGTGCTTTAGAGTTTCAACACTTTGGCCTTGCGAGTGTGCACTCAACAAACATGGCCTTAAGGTACACCACACGCCAGCTTCTGAATTTAAAACAGAGCTCTTATTGCCTATCCCTATCCTCGTCCTAAGCGATATATCCATCGGGGTTTGAGGCGCAGTTTTGCTGTCTCATCCTCTCCTAACATCTTTGTCCCTACCTGTCGATGTAAGACCAACAAACTGCTCCATACAGGTGTTGATCACAGTAATTTAATATCGGTTCCCTGCGTGGAGATTAAACCACTGTCATCTCCGCTTCAGAGCCTGGCTTTTGCCGGATTATTAAATGCCCGGTCCGTGAATAACAAGGCTCTGCTTTTATCGGATTTTCTTACAGATAAAAAGCTGGACTTGTTGTTTTTATCCGAAACCTGGCATAAAGAAAATGATGGACTCTTGTTTAACCAGATCACTCCACCGGGCTTTGGAGTATTTGAGCTCCCGAGGTTATCTGGCGGAGGCATTATTGTGGTTTACAACCTAAAGTTCAACATAAGCTCTGTGTCCGTTCCCCAGATTCCATCATTTGAATGCCTGGTCTTGAGTATTTCTGCTCCTATATCTACCATCATTGCTACAGTCTATAAACCACCTAAGGCTAAGACACGTGCAGCTTTTATGTCCGAGTTTGCGGACTTCCTGTCAATGTTGAGAATGAAGTTTGACAGAAATCTAATTGTGGGAGATTTTAACATTCATGTGGACTGTAGTGACTCTGTGGCGGTTAAGGAATTTCTGTCGCTAATTGATTGTTTTAGCTTCACACAGTTTGTAACTGACCTGACTCATAACAAGGGCCACACCCTGGATCTCGTGATTGCAAACGGCTCGTTTGTATTGCAGTTTTCATCTGTTGACATTGGACTGTCTGATCATTCAGCTGTCTTTTTTAACCTGGAACTGTATCATCAGTTCCAGTGAGCCGACCATCCGAACAGTAACCTTCTGGAAGTGGAAGTCTATTGATCAGACAGTTTTCTCCAATTCTATTGTTTCCACCTTAAGCGATCTTCATCTCTCATCGCTGGAGGAGAAAGTTCTGCAGCTAAATTCCACTCTTGCTGCTAATCTTGACTCTTTTGCTCCCCTAAGGTCATGTAAGGTCACATTCGCCCGCCCTGCGCCCTGGTATAATGACAGTCTGCGCTCTAAAAGGCTGCTTGTCAGAAAATGGAGCGCAAATGGCGCCTTACTGGACTGAATGTCTACTATCAAGCATGGAAGGATCTTCTGGGTGATTATCGAGCACTAATGGAGACTGAAAGATCCTCTTACTTCTCTCAGGCTATTGTAAATAATCAAAATAATCCCAGACACTTGTTCCAAACCATAAACAGATTGCTTCAAGCTAATACTGTTACCACTTTTCCTGTTTCTCAGCAGCTGTGTGATTCTTTTCTTCAGTTTTTTAATTCTAAGAGTGATAATGTTCACAAAGAAATTTCTCTAACTGCTTGATTCCGAGGCTCTCACAAGGGAGGAATCCAGCATGAAATCTACCACTTGCTTGCTGGATCCAATTCCCACGAACCTATTTAAATCGTGCTTCGATGTTTGGTGCCCTGCTATCCTCAGCATTATAAATGAGTCACTGGAGACTGGGGTCGTTCCAGCAGTACTAAAGTCTGCTGCTGTTACACCTGTACCAAAGAGAGAAAATGTTTCTGTGGATGATTTTAACAATTTTCGTCCCATTTCAAATCTTCTGTTTTTGGCAAAAAAATACTTGAGCGTGTTGTTTTGAATACTTGAGCCTCTCGATTATGTAATCATCTTACAATTAATAACCTCTTTGAACCCCTTCAGTCAGGTTTTCGTAAACTTCACAGTACTGAAACGGCATTGGTCAAAGTTACCAATGACTTGTTGATGGCCTCTGATTCTGGAGCTACATCCATTCTTATTCTTCTTGATCTTAGAGCTGCGTTCAATACTGTGGATCATGGTCTTTTACATACCCGTACTTTTACTTGAAAGTGTTTTTGGTGTGTCCGGGACAGTTTTAAACTGGTTTAAATCCTATTTTACTGACCGTTCCCAGTTTATTTCTCTGGGTGGCTACAGGTCTGACACTAGCTCTGTGCTCATTGGTGTTCCTCAGGGTTCAGTTCTAGGCCCTCTACTCTTCAACATTTATCTATCTCCACTTGGGCATCTGCTGCGATCGCTCGGCCTCCGTTATCACTTCTATGCTGACGATACCGGAATCTACATTCACTCAAAATCTGGTAAAAACCTTGATGTTTGTTTTCTTTCTGAATGCATTCCTGAGATAAAAACAGCGGGAAAACCGAAGTTATGCTTATAGGTTCCCCATCTTCAAATTCTCAGAGCTGGTCCACTGTCTCAGTTTGTTGATGGCTCTGTTCTAGAGACTCAAAGTAAGATGAGGAACCTTGGAGTAATTTTCGATACCAGCCTTGCATTTGATTCTTTTGTACAGAGCACTGCGAAGGCATCCTTTTTTACCTCAGAAATATAGCTAGACTGCGCCCCATGCTAAACTTCTCTGTGGCTGAAAAGTTGATTCACTCATTTGTTGTCACTCGGTTGGATTACTGCAACGCCGTTTTAGCCGGAGTTTCTAAATCCACAATTAACAAATTGCAATATGTTCAAAACTCTGCTGCCAGGATCCTGACTGGAACCAGGAAATGTCACCATATTACTCCTGTTCTGGAGTCCTTTCACTGGCTCCTGGTCAGGTTCTGTGTCCATTTTAAGATCATGATGTTGACATACAAGGCACTACATGGACTGGCTCCGCATTACTTATCTGGTTTATTAATCCCTTACACCCCAAATCTCAGACTGCGCTCCTCACAGTGTAATCTGTTAACTGTACCACAAACACGCCTAAAATCTCTGGGTGACAGGACTTCTGTCTACGCTCCTTCACTTTGGAACTCTCTTCCTCCTGAACTCAGGGAAGCTCAGACCTTTGACATTTTTAAACTCAAGACACACTTTTTTAAAACTTGCATTTGACTACTGATGTCTTTTTTATTATTTTATAATTATTATTATTAACGTTGTTGTTGTTCTTATTAACTTTTTTATGTTTTATTTTTCTGTGTACTGCTTATTTTATGTTCAGCGCTTTGAGAAGCTGCTTTTAAAGGCGCTTTATAAAATAAAGTTTATTATTATTATTATTATTATTATTATTATTATTATTAAGATAGTGATGATGATGATGGTGATGATGTTGATCATAATGATGATGATGATAGTGATGATGGTGATGATGGTGATGATGATGATGATGATAGTGATGATAGTGGTGATGAAGATAGTGATGGTGATGATGATGATGATGATTGTGATAGTGATGATGGTGGTGATGATCATGATGGTGATGATGGTGGTGATGATAATGATGATGATAGATAGGAACTCTTCCTCTCCTTCCCTCCCTTAGCCATTCATGTTTCTGCTCGAATTTCTGCACATCTGGCGGACATCTCATTATGGATGGCAGCTCATCAGATGAAACTTAATCCTAGCAAAACTGAACTGTCCCCATGTCAAGATCTTTTGATCTCCCTGGACAGCTCTCTGATCTCACCTTTGGTCACTGCATGCAACCTTGGGGTAACCATGGACAATCAACTGTCATTTTCCTCTCACATTGCTAATCTGACACACTCATATCAATTTCTCCTTTACAACATCAGAAGGATTTGTACATTTCTATCCATACAGGCCACTCAGCTAGTTGTTCAGTCCCTTGTCATTTTGAGACTGGACTACTGCAACTCACTCCTGGCAGGTCTGTCTCTGAGGACCATTCGTCCTTGCTCTCCCACACCACCCCATTGCTACGCTTCCTCCACTGGATTCCTGTAGCTGCCCGCATCATTTAAATTGCTGATGCTTGCCTACAAAACCATAAATGGATCAGCACCCTCTTACCTCAAAGCACTTATCATCACCACAACCACCCCCCACTGCCCCACGCTCCCTCCGATATGCTAACACTGCTCGACTGGTCCCATCTCTCAGGGTACAAGGAAGGCATGCATCAAGATTCTTCTCTGTTCTGGAACCTACAGTAGGTGGTGGAATGAACTTCCCCTGGATGTCCGAAGTCACTGGCAGTCTTCAAATGACGACTAAAGACCTACCTCTTCTTGAAGTACTTAAATTAGCACTTTATTTAAAATTTTCTTGCTACATTACCTCCCCAAAAGAGTTTGTAGACTGAAAGTACTCTTAGTCTGTGACCTAGTGAACCAATATCAGGATGTATTTATTGATAGAGACTTCACAGCACTTCTGTAAGTCGCTCTGGATAAGGTTGTCCAAATGCCATAAATGTAAATGATGATGATTATGGCGGTGATGATGATGACAATGATGATGGTGGTGGTGATAATGATGGTTCTGATTATGATGATGATGATGGTTGTGGTTGTGATGATGATGATGGTGATGGTGGTGGTGGTGGCAGTGATTATGATGATGATGATGGTGTGGTTGTGATTATGATGATGGTTGTGGTGATAGTGATGGTGATGGTGGTGGTGGTTGTGATGATGGTGGTTGTGGTGGTAGTGATTATGATGTGATTATGGTGGTGATGATGATGATGATGATGATGGTTGTGATGATAGTGATGATGGTGATGATGGTGGCGGTGGTGGTAGTGATTATGATGATGATGGTGGTGATGGTGATGATGATGATAGTTGTAGTGATGGTGATGATGGTGGTTGTGATGATGATGATGGTTGCGGTGATAGTGATGATGATGGTAGTGATTATGATGGTAATGATGGTGGTGGTTGTGATGATGATGACGGTTGTGATGATAGTGATGATGGTGATGATGATGGTGGTGGTGGTGATGGTGATGATGATGATGATAGTTGTGGTGATAGTGATGATGGTGATGATGGTAGTGAGGATGGTGTCTGTCTGTCTACCTGTTTGTCTGTCTGTCTAACATCTTTACACACCAGTTCACATTGTACCTATAATCTCCAATGACACATTAAAGGTGCTTGAATCAAATTAATTGAATAAAATAATTGATTCATGACTGTATAAATTATTCAATCAGATGCACTGACATTAGAGAGAGCGAGAGCGAGAGAGAGACTGAAGTGAATAATGTTCTAACAGGAGGCTGAAACACAGCTGAAATGACACAAGGTCATTAACTCGAAACAAACCAACAAACAAACAAACAAAGCCACATGTATTCATTAGTGT
Organism: Ictalurus punctatus; assembly: GCF_001660625.3. Lineage (NCBI taxonomy): Eukaryota > Metazoa > Chordata > Actinopteri > Siluriformes > Ictaluridae > Ictalurus > Ictalurus punctatus. The sequence continues at coordinate 34,064,498 of NC_030422.2, forward strand.
TTCAGCCATAAATGGACACACATTCTATTCATTAAGGGAAAACTGTAAAATCCTCTTAAACCCTCTATTAAACCACAGTCTCACTTTTTATTCACACACACACACACTTTCATATTATTTATATTATTGTCACAGTATTTAAACACAGCCTCCCAGTTCACGTCTCAGTTTTTGTGTAAATCTGACACAAGCCTCTTTATCATGGGTTCCAGTTGCTATTTTAACACGCTCTTCTCCCGGCTATGTTATAAAAGTGCCATAAAAGGTAAAAGAAAAAGCTGTAAATGTGGCCATAAAACACACAAAAATATCCTTAAGCTCCATTTTTATTTCTTCTGCAGCCGGATGGCGAGCTGGTAAACGTGTTGTTGAGTTTGACACCTTTCTTAAACGCTCCTAAAGTGAAGCAGCAGGTTCGTGTATGGGACGTACCTCATGTCCACACTGTGTGTGTGTGTGTGTGTGTGTGTGTGTGTGTGTGTGAGAGAGAGACCAAAAAAACTCTGTTAAAAGTCAGACTTAAAGTCAGAACTTTTTCAGATCGTGTTTTATTTAACAGATGTTCTGGGATAAAGATGTGAACGATGTTTCCAACAATAATATGCATCATATGAGGTTTTTTTAAAAACCTTTTTATTATAGTTCTCTATGTCACATAGACAACATTCTAGCTGAGTGATCTTTTCCCTTTTTTATTTTATTACCTTTATATATTTTTTTAAACATACACCGATTAGCCATAACTTTAAGACCACTTACAGGTGAAGTGAATAACTCTGATTATCTTGTTACCGTGGCACCTGTCAGGGGGGTGGGTATATTTATTTAACAGCAAGTGAACAGTCAGTTCTCAAAGTGATGTGTTGGAAGCAGGAAAAATGGGCAAGCGTAAGGCTCTGAGCGACTCTGACCAGGGAGAAATTGTGATGTCTAGACGACTGGGTCAGAGCATCTCCAAAACAGCAGGTGTTGTAGGGTGTTCCTGGTATGCAGTGGTTAGTACCTACAAAAAGTTGTCCGAGGAAGGACAACCGGTGAACCGGTGACAGAGTCATGGGTGCCCAAGGCTCACTGATGTGTGTGGGGAGTGAAGGCTAACTCGTCTGGTCCGATCCCACAGAAGAGCTACTGTAGCACAAATTGCACCAGGATGTACTATGGGAAGAATGTGAGCTGGTGGAGGCAGTGTGATGCTCTGGGAAATGTTCTGCTGGGAAACCTTGAGTCTTGGCGTTCATGTGGATGTTACTTTGACACGTACCACCTACCTAAACACCGCTGCAGACCAAGTACACCCCTTCATGGTAACGGTGTTCCCTAATATCAGTGTCCTCTTTCAGCAGGATAATGCTCCCTGACACACTGCAAACATTGTTCAGGAACGGTTTGAGGAACATGACAAAGAGTTCAAGGCGTTGACTCAGACTCCAAATTCCCCAGATCTCAATCTGATCCAGCGTCTGTGGGATGTTCTGCTGGATCTGCTGCTAACGTCTTGGTCCCAGATACCACAGCATACCTTCAGAGGTCTTGTGGAGTCCATGCCTCGACGCCTCAGAGCTGTTTTGGTGGCACAAGCGGGACCTACACAATATTAGGCAGGTGGTTTTAATGTTATGGCTGATTGTTGTATATGATTAATGTTACATATAAAGTATTTAAATGATTTTTAAAAAATTATTTATTGTAAATGATTACTAATGTTCTGCATGTGAGCTGTTCATATTTTGGGCCAAACACACTAACACACTCATTTAGTCCTCATGTAGAGAGTGTGTGCGTGTGTGTGCGTGTGTGTGTGTGTGTGTGTGTGTGTGAAAAAGTCAAATTTCCTTATTAATCTAATTACGTAATGAAGGTTAATTAGACAGCGTGAGTTGAGCATAGTGAAATCTAAACAATGTCAGCCAATCAGAGCCCAGATAAACAGTAAACACACACTTTAGCAGCTTTTGTACCTTCGAGTGTCTACAAGGTCGTGCTTATATATATATTTTTTTAAATCCTCTGATTGCAATCATGACAATTTGTAGCTAGAGAGAAGCGCAGTGAGGACAGACGATCAGCAGAAGGTCACGACGCTTCACTCTGATCCTTACCTCAACAACCAGGAAGTGATGAAAACACAAAATGTAAATAATTCATAGAGGTTGAACGAACAGTTGTGACAAACCTGTTCTGATTTCTGATTCCTCCTGTGTTCGTCATCTTTGTGCTTTTCCAGGATAATTCTGTATTTTAAAGAAGTTATTTTTGTTGCATTTTTATAAGCGTAGTTGATTCATATTCTAGGTGAGGCTATTACTGATTTGTCCCGTTTTTATTAATTTATTTATTTGTTTTTTACTAGATGATGACTAATGTTCTGAATGAGGGCTATTAGTGCTTTTTTAAAAATATATATTTACTTGATTTTTTTTTTTTTTTTTTGCATAGATGACTAATAATCCAGATGAGTGTTTTCATTGCTTTTAATGCCTTTTGGGGTGTGTTTATTTATTTATTTATTTTACATTTAGTAGGGATTAGTACAGGCTAAGTAGGCCAAAAATTACTCTGCTCTCATGGATATCAAACAATTGCAAACACAATACAGGTTTATCCAAAAGAAAAAAAAAAAAAAAATATATATATATATATATATATATATATATATATATATATATATATATATATATTTGTTAAATATAGATGTGCAACAGCTCTGAGTCTTCTCCTATAACGCCTGATGAGGTTGGAGAATACTTGGTGAGGGAGCTGAGACTGTTCCTCCATACGGAACCTCTCCAGATCCTTCACATTTCGGGGTCCACACTGGTGGACTCTCCTCTTCAGTTCACCCCACAGCTTTTCTATGGGGTTCAGGTCAGGGGACTGGGATGGTCATGGCAGGACCTTGACTTTGTGGTCAGTAAACCATGTTTGTGTTGATGTTGATGTATAATTTGGATCATTGTCCTGCTGGAAGATCCACCCACGGCCCATTTGAAGCTTTCTGTCAGAGGCAGTCAGGTTTTCATTTAATATCTGTTGATATGTGATAGAGTCTATGATGCCATGTATCCTAACAAAATGTCCAGGTCCTCTGGCAGAAAAACAGTCCCAAAACATTAAAGATCCACCTCCATATTTAACCGTGGGCATGAGGTACTTTTCCATATGGCTACCTCTCTGTGTGACCAAAACCACCTCTGGTGTTTATTACCAAAAAGCTCTATTCTGGTTTCATCTGACCGTAGAACCCGATCCCATTTGAAGTTCCAGTAGTGTCTGCACACTGAAGACGCTCGAGTTTGTTTTTGGATGAGAGTAGAGGCTTTTTTCTTGAAACCCTTCCAAACAACTTGTGGTGATGTAGATGACTTCAAATTGTAGTTTTGGAGACTTTCTGACCCCAAGACACAACTAACATCTGCAGTTCTCCAGCTGTGATCCTTGGAGATGTTTTGTCCACTCGAACCGTCCTCTTCACAGTGCGTTGAGACGATATAGACACACGTCCAATTCCAGGTCGATTCATAACATTTCCAGTTGACTGGAACTTCTTAATTATTGCCCTGATGGTGGAAATGGGCATTTTCACTGCTTGTGCTATTTTCTTATAGACACGCCCCATTGTGTGAAGCTCAACAACCTTTTGCTGCACATCACAGCTATATTCCTCGCTCTTACCCATTGTTATGAATGACTAAGGGAATTTGGCCTATTTGTTACCTCATATTTATACCCCTGTGAAACAGGAAGTCATGGTTGAACAATTTCCTGTTCCTAGTCACCCAGGTGTACTAAAAAATTTAAAATATCATTGGGAATAAACTTCAAATATATTTTTCTCATATGAATTCATAGGTCTGCTAATAATTGTTGCACACCTATAGTTAACAAAGATATATTTTTTGATAAACCTGTGTTGTGTTTGTAATTGTTTGATATCCATGAGATATCCATTAACCTCTAAAGGTTAAACAATAAAGACAAATTTTTCACGGACTTCTTTAAAGTTGCTTGCAGCAAGCAACATTAATTAACTCTGCTTTATATTTTTACCCAGCATGCAGTTCTTCTATAGGATTAGCTGATAATGCCAGAAGCTTCCTCCAACTAACTCGTTTTTTATTCAACTGTCTGCTCCTTAACCTATAAATTAGCCCTTAGACTTTCAGAACTGTCCAGAAGCAGTATTGCTAATTCCAGTATTACTCCATTCCTTCATCAGTAATAAAAAATAAAAAAAACTCCAGCTTGGAAAAGCACTGCCAGCGTTTATCCTGGTGTTATCCTGTTTTGAAGTACCATATGATTTTTTGGGGAGCGTATCTATGTTCCCAGGGTCCTATGTTACCCAGAAAGCTGGAGTTAAGTGTTTTATAGGCTACAGTACGGCATTTCTTCAGTTTAATGTATAAAATTCACTATAGTTCATACATGGAGACTAATATGAATGTAGACTAACAGCTAGTTTTAGAGCAGCACAAATAAGGGTTCAGCATGTACAACCTAGTTCATATTCCAAGTTCATAACTTTTATAAGATTCAAGTGTGGATGAAGGATGGATTAAACTCACGCATGATGTTATTCATTTAAACGTGTCTTTGGTGTTTAAATCTAAAAGGGGAAAATGCGTTCGGACTACATAAAAACTTTGGAAATGTTTACTTAATGTGTGTTAACAGAATGCTGAACTGGGGAACTCTGGGAACGTAGGAATGAAGCCTGATTTTGGCTAACACAGTAATTATCTGGCTGCTCTGGGAGCTTACAGGCTTCAGTCGTGTTTCTAACATGCTGCAGTGGGGGGCGGAGTGAAGGGGCATGGGGGAGTGTCTATGAAATGTTTTGTAATAGAGTCATGGCTTAAACCATTATTTTTTATCATGTTCTGCATATTTTGCAGGTAATTTGTACATTTTGGAAAGTAAGAAATGATAAGGGGGTAAGATGATGTACACGCTGTATAAAGCACAGTATTGCGTTAGTGAGAGTATTCCCTCCACGTCTCTGCGCCGTTAATGCACTGCAGTGTGCCACTCAGGAAGGCCGTGTGTTTACCTGACTCCCCCTGACCTCTGGGGGAAATTTTTCTCCTTTTTTCCCTCTCTTTCCACTGGAAGAATGCGGGAGTGTGTGTGTAACTCAATGCCACTTTTACATCTAAGTTAAACACAGCCGTGATATATATATATATATATATATATATATATATATATATATATATATATATATATGTACGTGTGTGTGTGTGTGTGTGTGTGTGTACTTTTCCTGTCAGGGCATTTTGGACAGTTGCCAGTCGGTGTGACAAGATGCGTGTAGAGGCACTCGTGTGTTTTATTTATTATTTATTTATTTTCTTTTTTCTACCCGTTTATTCATTCATTCATGTCCCTCCTGAGTGAGCTGTAAATTACAGAAATGCGGCAAATCTACTGGAATTGTTTTAACTGGGTCTTTATAACCTCTCTCTCTCTCACTCACACACACACACACACACACACACACACACACATTGTGAAACACTGCAGAAAGAACCACAATTCCAGTCTACAATCCTGTCTACAAGAAAATGGCTAATCGCATCATTGTGTGTGTGTATGTGTGTGTGTTTTCAGACTCTTGATTACATTGACGACATTGAACGTTCATCATCACGATAATGTATTTTACATATCAGTAAATCGATAACTCAGCCGTTTCACGTAATGTAGCAAGAGAAGCTTGAGGAAATGGAGAATAAAGAAACAGGCATCTGTAGAGTTCATGCTAACAATATTTTTGTAGAGGAAATAAGCCTCGACTATCAGATGATACGGCACAAGTCATTGATTTACAGCTTTTTTTATCTGAAATATTAAATACATTGTGTGTTATTGACAACTTGCACTGCTTGAGATGTTGTCATAGCTCTGGAACAAACCCAACCCCCCACCAAGCTCCAGCATCACCACTTTCTTACATTAGAGTTTACATTTTTGTATATTTTCAATGACATTTAAGCTCGGACCATTTGAATGATTCATTCTGATTTCTTGCATCACTGTTCAAAATGACTCGACTGAAACACTGAACATGAGACGAAAAGATTCACTGATTCACACACTGACTCAAAGAATGACAGGGGAGAGGATCTCACTGATGACTGAAAGGATTCACTGACTTTGAAACTAACTTAGTGAAAGACAGAGGAACAATTCTCAGTGATGACTGAAAAGATTAGCTGATTCTGACACTGACTCAGTGAATGACAAAGGTGCAAATCTAAGTCATGACCAAAAAGATTCACTGATTCACACACTGACTCACTGAATGACAGCGGAGAGGATCTCATTGATGACTGAAAAGATTCACTGATTCTGACACTGACTCAGTGAACGACAAAGGAGCAAATCTCAGTCATAACTGAAAAGATTCGCTGATTCTGACACTGACTCAGTGAACGACAGAGAAACAAATCTTTGTGATGACTGAAAAGATTTACTGATTCTGACACTGACTCAGTGAACGACAGAGGAACGATTCTCAGTGATGACTGAAATTATTCACTGATTCTGAAACTGACTCAGTGAACGACAGGGAAGAGAATCTCGGTCAGGCTGAAAGTGTACATGATTAAAATACTGACCCACTTAAATGACAGGAGCAAATGACCAAAAAGATTCACTGATTCAGATCCACTGAATGATATAATAGAACTAAATCTCAGTCCAAAAGATTTACTCAATCAAACAATGATTCTCTGAATGAGAGAGGAGTGAATCTTGGTCATGACGTTTAAAAAAACAACAGATACATATATAACGTAAACCTACCGTAAACATAAAATCTGTGTTTGATAATCATACATCACGGGTGTTTGTTGATTTGCTGATGCTAGAATCAGCCAGTCTGAGTCAATGGAATGAGAAATACTGATTCATTCACCTTAGTGACTCATAAAGTATAAAACAAAAAAAAAAACAACAACCCAGATCATTTGCTAATGGTGTTTCTGTATCAAATATCCAGTCATCCTGTCATAAAGAATATCATTATTATAATATGTTATACCACAGTGCTGCTGAATTCTGGATTAAATTTGTAATGGCGAAGTTTCTTGTAGCTGCTATAACATTAATTGCGAACATGTTTCACCACATGATGTTCCACAACATTAAATGTAGCAATAAAATTATTCTTTTCATATAATTGTTTTAATGCACGCATGGTTCAAATTTAAGTGTTCTAACTATTTTGGTTGCTTCATTATGTGATGGATAATGAGGAAGATATGAATGTTCAGCAAAACACTGCTTAAGTTAGCATCAAATGCTAACACAGTAACCGCGGGAATGACACAGAAACATCCGGAACGTCAACATTTACCTCAGATGTGTTGATAAATTAATAAGAAAATGCGTAAATTACACTGTAATTACACTTAGCATCAAAATGCTAACATAGTGACAGTGGGAATGACACAGAAACATCCAGAACATCAACATTTACCTCAGATGTGTTGATAAGTTAATAAGGAAATGCTTAAATTACACTGTAATTACACTTAGCATTAAAATGCTAATACAGTGACAGTGGGAATGACACAGAATCATCCGGAACATCAACATTTACCTCAGAAGTGTTTTGCTGAACATCCATGCTTCATACTATGTATTTTTTTCTTAGCAGTTATGCGGCCCTTCCTCAGTTTATACTACAGAAATAATTATGTGTGTATTTTAACCTCGAAAAGTTAAATTTTATGACTTCTTTTATATTTAGTTGTAATTGTTCAGGCTTCATTGGTTGTGTGTCCTTCCTCGCTTGGTGTTATCACCATTAGCAGCTTACACCTCAGCACTTTTCTAAAAGCCTCTCACTTTATCGAGTGTGGAATATCAATATTTTCCCTCTCAGAGGTGTGTATTCATGCTTGCGTATGGTAATGTGGCCTTAAAGAGAAGCGCAGCGTTGTGTGTTAGTGCGTTTACAGACCTCATTTCTCATTCTCACTGCCTTGCTGCATTCCCCTCGTCTCCGCTCTGACCGACTCGCGTTGACGTGTGAAAACCGTCAACGTCGCCCGGAGCTCACTCCACCCCCACTATGTGAATGTTCTCTTACAGGCCCAAGGTTAAAACCGGGAAAATGCACATCTCTCTGTAGGACAAGTCTGAAGATCAACTTTTAATTACACGTTAATAAATATAAACTTCTAATTGAGTATTTCAAATATATTTTAGACACATTTTAGATACATTAATTGCACCAAACATGTTAAATTTACCAGTTCACTTGAACATGGAGAAAGGAATTAGCAACTGTTAGCGAATGGCCCACTTTTGTCTTATTTATCACTTCATAACTCCGTATTTTCTTTTATCTGAGGACTTTAGATGAATTTGACAGCATTTTGACATTTCTCAATATGGAGCAACCCACTGAAGTGATGCTAAGTGTAATTACAGTATAGTTTAAGTATTTTCTTGTTAACACATCTCAGGTAAATGTTGACTTTCCGGATGTTTCTGTCTCATTTCCATGGTCACTGTGTAATTTAAGTATTATCTTCTTAATTTATCAACACATCTGAGGTAAATGTTGATGTTCCGGATGTTTCTGTCTCATTTCCATTGTCACTGTGTTAGCATTTTGATGCTAAGTTTGATTACAGTATAGTTTAAGTATTTTCTTGTTAACACATCTGAGGTAAATGTTGACTTTCCGGATGTTTCTGTCTCATTTCCATGGTCACCATGGTCACAAGTGTAATTAAAGTGTAATTTAAGTATTTTCTTCTTAATTAATTAACACATCTGAGGTAAATGGTGACAGATTACAGAAAAAGCATAATGCCATAATTAAAACAATCAAACTTGCTCGATTTAGTTAGTATTTTAAACCATGTTTAGCTGCTCCAATGACGATATTAGCTAGATGGATAGCTAGACTCTTACTATCTGCAATTTCTTATTATACTGCTAGCATGCATATTTAATAGCAAACTATCTAGCTTTAGGAAATAGTTTTAAATGGTTAATAAATATATTTGGGATATGAGTGTAACATCAGCACGATATAACACCTTAACAAGCAAACATGACTATGGCTTTATCTAGCATGCTTTTCAAAATGTCTATCTATGTAACTTCACAGAGCTGCTCCCTGAGAGGTGATATTATCAATAAGACCTAAGCTAATTACTTATCTGGCTAACATTAGTGCAGGGAAGCTAACGTCACTTAATTGTAGTGCGTATTTAAAGCCAGTACTGTGACCTGAAGAAGGCAAAAAGGCTAATGGTGGTTTCATGAGCTCTGTCCTTATTGTGTCTCACACAGCAACATGTAAGTTTGATCTTTTCACCTCTTTGAGATTCCTCTATGGAGCCATTCCATCGTTTACTTCTTTTCCCCACAGGAGTGTGTAAAAGACTCGAAAATCTGCTCGACCTTCTGATTTAATGGCCGTTCATTTTCATTTTCAGTGGACCCTCTAACAATCCAGTCAGAGTGGCCAGGTCATTACAGAAAGGACAAGAGAGGTGATTAATTAGTTAATTACTGCTGTTTTGTTAATGAGTTAATTATCTAATCAGCTGATCTTAAAGAAAAAAATTGTGTCAGGTTATTCAGCACTCAGGGAAGGTCGTGCAGCTTTCATGTGTTCATATTAGTATATTTTGATATTATGTTTAACTCTATGTTAACGAATTTTTATTTTATTTTATTGTTTTTTTTAAAATATGAGGGGAAAACAGTGTAAATGATTGAATACTCTGTTATCTTATTTTGAATTTAATATTGGACATAATGCACATTTATTTACAGACACTGTAGCTGTTAATACTTAATTATCTTGAATGGGATGTGTGAGTAGGAAGTTCACAGTGGCTTTTTTTTTGTTTTTGTTTTTGTTTAAACTTTTGTGTGATGTTGTACAAGCAGCCAATAGAAAAGCAGTGGGTGTGTTTGTTTGCGTTCCAAAAAGGAGCTCATTGACCCTCTGTCTGACCCTCCTGCCTCCAAACAAAGTTCCAGTCATTAGTAGAGGAGTTTTTAAACGGTCATTCCTGTAAGGGAAGGAGGGAATTATATACGTCTCATTACCGCTATTTACAGTGGGGGAAATAAGTATAGAACGCGTCAACATTTTTTTCAGTAAATATATTTCCAATGAGGTTATTCACATGAAATTTTCACCAGACATCAATATTAACTCAAGAAATCTGGAAATATAAAGAATTCACAACAGTCCATAAATATAGTTATATGTAATTAACACAGGAAAAAATTATTGAACACGCTAAGAAAAAGCAGCTCTCCAAGGCAAGGTAAGGCAAGGAACCAGCTGGAATCCGTAAGTAATTATACCCCCTATCTGTGTAAATTAATATCAGCTGGGTTAGTAAATTGATGGTCTAAAAAGAAAGGGTTTTCTTTACCAAGGTGTCACACAAGAAACATCTCATGATGGGTTAAAGCAAAGACCTCTCCCAACACCTTCACAACCGTATTGTTGCAAAACATATTGATGGAATCAGATACAGACGTATTTCAAAACTTCTGAATCCTCCAGTAAGCACCATTGGGGCCATTATCCACAAGTGGAAGCAACATCACTCCATTATCAACCGGCCACGCACAGGAGCTTCTCACAAGATTTCTAACCAGGGAGTCAGAAGAATAGTCAGAAGAGTAGCCCAGGAGCCAGAAAGATCTCCAGAAACACTTGGAGGGAGCAGTTACCATCGTCACAGAGAAAACAATAGGCAATGCACTCCACTGATCACGCTCACCCCACAAGACTCCATTACTAAAGAAAAGGCATGTCAAAGCTCGTTTAAGGTTTGCTGCAACTCATCTGGACAAGCCTATGAAATACTGGGAGAGTGTAGTCTGGTCAGACGAGAGCAAAACTGAACTTTTTGGCTGTCATACTCCACACCATGTTTGGAGAAGAAATATATAAAAATATATTTACTGAAAAAATGTTGATGCGTCCAATACTTATTTCCCCCACTGTATATGAGGTAGGTGTGCAACGTTAGAAAAGCAGAAGGGTTTAGTATATGCATAGCAAGTATAAGGAGCGGCATTGCATAAAGGTGTATGAGAACAGAAAGCACTCCTTTGCCTATATTGGCAGAATACATTGTGCAGATGTAGCATGTACTGTTTGGAACATGCATGAATTAAAGCAGTTTAATTACCTGGATGTGGGAAGCAGATTTGTGCTGTGAACGTCCAATAGTTATTTCCTCCACTGTAATAAGAACACTCACCTAATTACCACTTCAGGACTCAATAATAAGCGGAGAACTCGTGTGACATTTGTGTCTCAGGTTATTATAACTGATGTCGGTTTAAGCCATGAGGAAATGAATGTTTATTAAATATGGATCATTATAGACTAAAAACGACTCTCTAATTAACCTTCACTTATTCGCATGTTGAGATGTATAGATTATCTGTGATACACTCCTGATAAACACTGTTTTGTAGCAACAGATAATATCCTTATCTTTTCTCAAAGGGAAACCCTGTGGTACAAGGTTGTGCACACACACACACACACACACACACACACATACACACACTATATTAAACCCTTGTTAATGTACTGGAAAGCTCTTCACACTGCACTCTTTTTATTCGTGAGTAAGCCTGACCCCAATGGCGTGATAACTGAGAAACACTTAGTGTTTGAGTTTGTTGAAGAGCGTGTTAGTCTGTGTTTTGGTTTGTTAGTCTCACGTAATAGACTGACAGAGTGATAAGTCAGATAGACAGAAATGGTATGTATGTCAGACACTGATAGACAGTCACACCGACCACTTTATTAGGAACGCCTGCTCATTTTATTAGTACACCTGCTCATTTTCACATTTACATTTACATTTACATTTACATTCATTCACTTAACAGACGTTTTTATCCAAAGCAACTTACAAATGAGAAAATACAAGCAAAGTGAAATATCAAGCAGAGAACAAAACAAGTAGTGCCACTGTGCAAGATCTTTAATTGAGTTCCAGAAGAAGCAAAGTGCGCAGAGTAGAGGTGCAAGTGCCAGAGTAATTTTTTTTTTTTTTTAGGGGTTGGTTAGGTGTTCACGGAAGAGGTGGGTCTTTAGCTGTTTCTTGAAGATGGTGAGAGATTATGCGGTCCGGATTGTGGTTGGAAGTTCCTTCCACCACTGAGGAACAGTTAGTTTGAAGGTTCTTGAAAGGGACCTTGAGCCACGCTGAGTAGGTACTACTAAGCGTCGGTCGTTGATTGATCGCAGATTGTGTTCAATAATTTACACAGTTATCCAATCAGCCAATCACATGGCAACATCTCAGCGCATAAAATAATGCAGCTTCCGTTAATGTTCACGTCAAACAGTGAACTCCGTGACTTTAACCGTGGCATGGGTGCTGGTGCCAGTTTGAGTATTTCAGAAACTGCCGATCTCCTGGGACCTTCACACACAAAAATCTCTAGAGTTTAACACAGAATGGTGCGCAAAACAAAAAATACCCACCGAGCGTCAGTTCTGCAGGCGGACACACCTTGTTGATGAGAGAGATCAGAGGAGAATATGCAGACTTATTCGAGCTGACAGGAAGGCTACGGGTTACGTAAATAATCACCCTTTACAAACGTGGTGAGCAGAAAAGCATCTCAGAATGCACAATACGTAGCTGCAACAGCAGAAAAGCACAACAGGTTCCACTCCTGTCGGCTAAGAACAGGAATCTGAAGCAACAGTGGGCACAGAATGTAAGAAAAACCACACAACAGCACATGGTGTTTTAGGAAAGTAATCAGCAAGAGTTTGGTGTGATGCAAAGAGGAATTACTGTTACAACCTGTAACAGCATGTCCCCAAGTGTTATATTCCTCTCATACCATGTCGCTAAAAAAAACATTTTACGTTTATTAAACAACGATGCATCGTTCTTGTGGAATTTAATTCTGTGAAAAAAGTTAGTTCATTTTCTCACTTATGTTACAGCAACTATAGTCAAGTCAAGTGGGTTCTTATTGTCATGCCTGAAGGAAATCTTTCCTGGATGATTAAAATGCTTCAGCTTCACCAGAAGTAAAATGTTTAGAGAATCAGGAGACCAAGAGCCAGGGTATAGATATAAATCCCTATGAATGAACTGTTACGTTGCTATAGTAATGATAGTGTATTATTGTACTACTGTAAGAGCAGCTGAAAATGAACACCATCAGAGTCCAGAATTTAGCAGTGCTGTGCGATGAAACAGTTCATGGCGTACTGTCACTGTGCTGGCGTGCTCATGCGAGTGCTTTTAAATCGGTTTTGCTTGGACTGTGATATTTTCAAAATGGAGGGTTAAAACCGACGTTCTCCATGTGGACATGCCCTTGTTCATGTCTCACTCGGTCCTCACCCTCATCATTATCATTCATTAATGCCATAAAGAGGGGACCGCTTTCCTTCAGAGACCTCTGCATGTTCCCACCGAGTTAACTTCAGCACAGAGTGTTACTGTGAAATTTTAATGTGTGTGTGTGTGTGTGTGTGTGTGTGTGTGTGTGTGTGTGTGTGTGTGTGTGTGTGACTATGCACTGGCAGTGATTCATTAATGCTTAAACACTAATGCTTGATAGAAAAGCTCTCATTGGCTAGTTTTCATGCTGACGTGGCAGGCATGCCATATTTCTGTAACCTGTTTATTAGCTATAGCTAGCATATGAGATGAGTTGGCGTATAAGATTAGCACACTACATAGACTCACACACTCTGCTTAATCCTGACAGTGGACACAGAGATACTAAATCCATGTTCACTATAGATAAATTTTAGTATAACTTAACAGACTGAGCACTAACTTGCTGACTATTATGTATTCATATTTTAACATCAGCTAGCAAGATGAGCTAGCAACACATTATACTTGAAAGGGTCAAATCAAGCAAATTGCTAGCAGTTTGATAGCTAGCTAGTCTAACATAGGGTTTATTAGTTGCAGTTTGCATACAGATAATACACCAATGACCAAATTTTTAACATTAAAGTATAAAAATAAGACCGGTATACTTTAATAAGTTAGTTTAAGAAGTTTAGAGAATGGCTATCTAGTCAGAGGAAGCTAATCTTTTTAATAGCTAGCCACTGTAAAGACATAGCTAGTTATATTCATGCTAGCTTAATGTCCCATGATTTCTGTATGTAATCTTTTACATCACTGTCAGATTTAATATAGTGGTTTCTCTACACAGTACATTTGAGAAATGCTTTTCAAGCCCCATTAAAATTATTTTTAAAGGGTAACGGTTACATAAACAGATGAGCGCTAATATCATAAAAAGGTTTTTGGAGCTGCACTTAATTTATTATTAAATTCCCTGGACGGAAGGACGATGTCTCTGTAATTTAGGATGTTTAGATAAATGCCAGAAATCTAACTGGGACACAGCATACAGGGATTAGTAGCACTGATGCACACACATTGATCTACCTCACACACTATTTATTTTTATCAGTTTTCAGATGCTACACATGCTATGTTTGACTGAGATGCTAAAAACTATGTAACTATTTGTAACTATTTGTAACTATTAATCTGTTACAAATGAAATAAAAGTACAATCACAGTTTTGTGTCATATTAGTGTGTAATATATTAGTGCATACTGTATTAGCGTGTGTTTGATAGTTCCTATTTTTAGCTTAATGTATAATAATCAAGTATATTATGTATAAATCTTACAATGGCAGAAGCTGTGAGTGTTTTACGAATCAAAACGTACATCATAGCAAGTGATTCTTTTTATGAACGAGTCACTATAGTAAACAAATCAGTCTTGAATGAATGACTAAAGTAAATGTGTCACTAAAGTGGACGAGTCACTACAGTAAATAAGTCAGTCTTTTTGAGTGAGTCACTAAAGTGAACGAGTCCCTAAAGTGAATGAATCACTAAAATGAACGAGTCACTACAGTAAATAAATTACAGACTTTCTGAATAAATACCTAAGTTGAATGAACCACTAAATTGAATATGTCACTGTAGTTTTTAAAAAAAAAACAACAAATCACTCAGGTGGACTAGTTACAAAGGTTGCGATGGTTGAATGCATCAATTAGGTTTACTAGATTCTAATCTGAATGAGTCACTAA
This sequence comes from Ictalurus punctatus, assembly GCF_001660625.3. Taxonomy (NCBI): domain Eukaryota; kingdom Metazoa; phylum Chordata; class Actinopteri; order Siluriformes; family Ictaluridae; genus Ictalurus; species Ictalurus punctatus. Next base: position 34,079,612 of record NC_030422.2, read on the forward strand.
AGATGAACGAGTCACTGAATGAATCAGGGTTAACACATCTGTTCAAATCTGTTTAGTGAGTCATTGTTTGAATCAGTGAATTTTCTTGGTCTTGACTGTGATTCAATTTACAATGACTTGTTCAATGACTTGTACAATGAACAATAACTTGTTCAGTGAGTCAGTGTTTGAATCAATGAATGAATTGCTTAAAAGCTTGAATCATTTGAGTCAGTGATAGTGTAGCTGTTTGTTGTCGCTGTGTGATCAGGCTGAATGAATCAGTGAATGAATCAGAACGAATCATTTAATGTGTGTGTGTGTATATATATATATATATATATATATATATATATATATATATATATATACACACATAGATCCACATGAGTATTTTGAACACTGTTGTGCGTTCTCTCTGAACGGATACATGTTCAGTGCCCTATCTGTCAATTGAAAAGTTAACTGCACATGGTTAGCATTAACACATCTGAAATAGCTCTGAAATATTGCAGGAGATGAGTACAGGCCACAGACAGGGTGTATTTTTGGTGATATAATTACACAGTCACGCTAGAACTAGCATGCTAGTTATGGTTAGCGACTGCACATCTCTGTTCAGTTCTCACTGACTCACTGTTTAGGTTAGCATGCTAGTTTCAGGTCGACTTTATCCTTATTTGTTTTTGTTTTTTTTCTTATTCGGCTTTTAACCTGCAGTTAGCTGAAAGCATTTCTCAAAAAAAAAAAAAAAAACGAGGAAAGAAAAACATATACTGCATATTAAAAGCTCTTATATAACAGATCAAAACGCTCCATTTTTGTCAATTAGAGGGAAAGAAGCGGTGCGGCTACACGACATGTTTCCATACGAGCCGATTTGGCCGAGGAAAAGCTGTAATTACGGCTCTGAATGGAGCTTTAAGTCAGAATGTGGTTTGGCGAACGTTTCCAGGGGACAAGCAGTCTTGTGGTTTGTGGTTTTTTGTCATCAAATGCAAATTGCACAGTCGAGGAGAAGAGAAAAAAAGAGCGAGGAGCTTCCAGGATCCCGCTCGGCTCCGCCGCTCACGTCAAAACCCACTTTTTTTTCAATTAAAATGGAAGAGACTCTCATTCACAACACTGTAACCCACATTCACAACCTGCAGCAGCAGCAGCAGCCTCGAATTTCTGTAAAACTCTCAGGTTATGCTGAGACGTGTGAATATCAGAGCTGGTATCTATTATTTATCCCTGTCATAAAAACTCCAAGTGCAGAGCAACGTTTGTGCTTTCTGTCATTCACAAACGAGAGTTTTAATATAAACCTCTCTATTTTTACTAAACAGAAAGGTAAAGCCATTTTAATATGTTTTTTTTTTTTTTAATCCCGCATGCTAACAACACTCGCACACGTATCTAAATTATTTTAGGCATATAGAAACAATCTATTCAACACAATCTCATTTAAAATCAACACACGACCAATCACTGCAGTGATCCATCATTACCATCATGTGAGTGAGTCACTAAAGTGAATGAATCACTAAAGTGAACGAGTCACTACAGTAAATGAATTACAGTCTTTTTGAACGAATCACTAAGGTGAATGTGTCACTAAAGTGAACGAGTCACTACAGCAAATAAATCAGTCTTTTTGAGTGAGTCACTAAAGTGAATGTGTCACTAAAGTGAACGAGTCACTAGAGCAAATAAATCAGAGTCACTGATTTTAACAGAGACATATTTTGTAATGATTCTAGGAGGTCTTAATGAGGCTGGAGAGTTTGCGTCTATTTTAAATAACTTTGTGGATGAGTTAAATCCTCCCGGGTGCATGTTGTAAATATGTGGGTGCAGAAACATGAAGGGAAATTCATTACGACGTTCTTTAAAAAAGACAACGATCATAATACTCTGTTGCTCGCTAATAGCTTCCATCCGGCTGTGGATTGCCTTTATAGGCTGAGGAGAATTTGTCATTCTGATTTAGACTTTGATTGAGAAATGGAAAATCATGAAAAAACATTTTATAGGTAGGGGTGACCTTTCCGAATGGCTCAATGAAGCCGAGTTGTTGAGACGGGGCGATATACAGTAAAATGCTGTTCCAGAGACACGAGTTATTTTGGACTTTAACACCTATGGGCATGAACGATGAAGCACGGTGTAATGTGATGCTATATAGTTATCTTTATTTGTTTATGTCATTAGTAAATTTTCAGTGTAACCCTTTTATATGATGCTGATGTGGTTACAGTGATGTATTACGTCGGTAATGATGGATCACTGCAGTGATTGGTCGTGTGTTGATTTTAAATGAGATTGTGTTGAATAGATTGTTTGTATATGCCTGATGAAGGTCATGTGACCGAAACATTGGGAATAAAGTAATTTAGATATGTGTGCGAGTGTTGTTAGCGTGCAGGATTTTTCCATTTTTGATTTTTGACTTAGTTTTTTTTTTTTTTTTCAGACGCACATGTCTACCACCTGCAGGTGCACGAGGTTAAGTGTTAAAAAGATTTTTTTTTAAATATATTTTAAAGGTAATTAATACTGATTAATATTTCATTTTATTCTCTTTTTTTTAGCCATATTTAACAAAGCAATTTCATGTAAAGTCTGTGTGGGCTGTGTAAATTTAATTTATTTATAATTATTTACATTTATTCATAAAATAAAGTAAAGCCTTTCTTTGTACTTTCTGGACATTAAAAAAAATATATATTTTTTAAAAATTCAAGTCATATTGATTTAAATTTTAAATCATTTAAATGATTTAAATGATACATTTAAATATTTTCTAGCTTTATTAATCTTAATATTAATATTTAATTTAATAAAAATATATACATATATCATGTAAAGTCAATGTGGGTTGTGTAAATGTTAATTTATTTAATTATTTAAATGTATTTATTTATTATTTATTATTGTATATTATTATATATTTTTAAAACTAAAATTAAACATTTAATTAATATTTGATCTGTTAGTTAGTTTGTTTTTCATTTTATTTAAATTATTTCACTAGAGAAAAAAACTGACACATTCAGCACTCTATTATTATTATTATTATTATTATTATTATTATTATTATTATTATCATAGAAATTTTTCCAATCAATTTACACCATTTAGCTTGCTAATTACCAATTAGCATTCACCACAGCTTGCTAACTAACTAGCATGCTAATTAGCCTCCAGAGATCCGCACAGGAAGTCGATCAGCAGCTTTTGGTTCTTTAAGTAAAGGAAACGCTTAGCTACAGGTTTAGCATTGTACGGAAAACTGCCACACTTCCTTAGCATCCAGCTACGTGACTTCATAATAAAAGACAGCACTGATTTATTTTTTTTCCGATGTGACTTCTGAGAGCTGGAATTATATATTCGACACGTATTTACACAAAAGCCTTGAAAGAGCCTCGATGCTGCGTGTTAGCCAGACATAAACCAGACTTAAAATAGCACACACACACATACACACATGCACACACACGCACACACACACACACACACACACACACACACACACTCAATAGTGGAAATTTCTCTGTGTTTTCTGGCCTTTCATTTCCCCAAACTGTTTCACTGCTGTTTATTTTTAGCTCCTTTCTTCTTTTTCTTCTTTCTTTTCTGAAGTAAACATCGTTCACACACAAAAACTCCAGGAAAATATTTACAGATTAGAAAGTGTAGGATAGGATTTACCCAAGATGTGTGTGTGTGTGTGTGTGTGTGTGTGTGTGTGTGTGTGTGTGTGTGTGTGTGTTTACATGACTGGTTTGTGTGATGATGACATCACCACACCAGCTCTGAGGGGCACGTTTATTTTTGTATGTAAGTCATGTGTTTTCTCTAAATTATGCATCTCAGAGAAAAATAATAACATTCATCCTGCTTTTATTTTAATTCATATTTTGTTATAGCATGATATTAGCTAAATACCAAACTAGCTGCGAGCTCTCAGTGTAACACTAGCAAGCTACGAGCTCTCTCTGTAACGCTAGCTAGCTACCAGCTCTCTGTGTAACGCTAGCTAGCTACAAGCTCTCTCTGTAACGCTAGCTAGCTACCAGCTCTCTGTGTAACGCTAGCTAGCTACAAGCTCTCTCTGTAACGCTAGCTAGCTACCAGCTCTCTGTGTAACGCTAGCTAGCTACAAGCTCTCTCTGTAACGCTAGCTAGCTACCAGCTCTCTGTGTAACACTAGCTAGCTACAAGCTCTCTGTGTAACGCTAGCTAGCTACGAGCTCTGAGTGTAATGCTAGCTAGCTACCAGCTCTCTGTGTAACACTAGCTAGCTATGAGCTCTCTGTAATGCTAGCTAGCTAATTCCCCTACTCCCTAGTATTTAGAGGGGTGGAGTGTGATTTGGGACGCAGCTGCAGACACTGACTACAGAAATAATTGCTAAAAGTTTAGCGAGCTAGCGTTCAGCTCCTGATAAAGCTACATGCTACAGGTGGTGACACAGTGTGCTTTAGTGTGTAGTGATTTGGGACACAGCCCATGGTGCAGTGTGATGATGCAATCTGCAGCAGAACAGCAGCAGTAGTGTGTGTGTGTGTGTGTGTGTGTGTGTGTACACATGTGTGTGCGTGTGTGTGTCATTGCTGTGCAGTTCCCATGATGCATTGCACTTCAGTTTAACAGTGTGTAGTAATAAAAGTGCTGCTGAAACACAATCCACTCAGACCATACACACACACATATACACACACACACACACACACTCACACAAACACAAATACACACACACTCAACTTTTTTCTGTCTTTTGTTTGATTCCTTCTATTTTTTTCTATTATTTTTCCTTGTTCATTTTTTGTTTCTTTACTTTTCTTTATTTTATCTTTCTTTTTCTTTCTTTTTTGTGTAATTATTTATTCATTTTCAATTAATTAATTATTTATTTATTTATTTTTGATTATTTCTGTCTTTTTTCCTCTTGCTATTCTTTTTGTTTGTTAGTTTCTTTTCAAACATTCTTTCTTTCTTTCTTTTTTCTTTCTTTGATTATAATTTTGTTCTTTAGTTTTTAGGTTTTTTAAGTTTCTCTCCATCTTTCTTTTTCTATTTCATTCTTTATTTTTTTTTGTTTCCTCCTTTTTCAGCTTCTTTCTATATTTCTTTCTTTCTTTCAGCAATGTGTTACTGTTGTGCTGTACAAAGGTTAGCAGTGAGGCATTATTGGTAATATGTAAAGTATATATGTTTACCCCGTTAGTGAAGGAGGTGGTGGTGAAGCAGGAGGAGGAGGTGGTGGTGGAGGAGATGGTGAAGAAGGAGGTGGTGGTGGAAGAGGTGGAGGTGGTTGAGGAGGAGGAGGAGGTGAAAGAGAAGGTGGAGGAGGAGTTGGAGGTGGAGGAGTCGGAGGTGATGGAGGTGGTGGAGGAGTTGGAGGTGGAGGAGTCGGAGGAGGTGGAGGAGGAGGTGGAGGTGGTGGAGGAGAAGGGGGAGTTGGAGGTGGTGGAGAAGTCGGAGGAGGTGGAGGTGGCGGAGGAGCTGGAGGTGGAGGAAGTGGTGGTGGATGTCAGCATCTTTGGATGGGATTGTGGAATATTCTATATTGGTTTTGCCTGAACAGGTTTCTATCTGTGGCGTGTTTACTCCTGGCTCAGTGTTGTTCCATTTGTGGTTGTTTGCTGCTCGTTGCAGTAAACGTCCCATATCCCTGTGTGTATGTATGTGTGTACGTATGTGTGTGTGTGTGTGTGTGTGTGTGTGTGTGTGTGTGTGTGTGTGTGTGTTTGGACAAGAGAATACTGATGCCTTTAATACTGCACATGAACACTATGTGGTTTCTGAGGACCAGACAGTTTAACTTCAGCTATAAACACACACACACACACACACACACACACTTAATATGGTATTTCTCAGAGTCGCTCTGAACCGTAATGTATTATTTATTTATTTTTGACAGGCTGCAGATTAATTATGTTCCTCATGAGACGTGACTCGGGGAAGTCGTTTATTATTTTATTGAATAATTTCAGAGGAGAAGCTGCCAGTCGCTCTGTTACTGTTACTCATAATTATATAAAAGAACTGATGCAAAACACAACATACATACATACAACAAATAAAAGAAATATAACCTTCATAAAAATACTAAAATACATTTTTTTTTATATTAAGTACATATCATGAACCATAAATTGTTTTGTTGTGTTTATTGTTCAGATGTAAATATGCAAATGACTAAAAGAAAGTGGTGCTTGAAAGTTTGTTAATTCCTTTAGAATTTTCTACATTTCTGCATAAATATGACCTAAAACATCATCAGATTTTCACACAGGTCCTAAAAGTAGATAAAGACAACCCGATTAAACACATGAGAGAAAAATATTATACTTAGTCATTTATTTATTGAGGGAAATAATCCAATAGTACATATCTGTATGTGGCAAAAGTATGTGAACGTCTAGGATTAGCAGTTAATTTGAATAGGAAATTAGAGTCAGGTGTTTTCAGTCAATGGGATGATGATCAGGTGTGAGTGAGCATTCTGTTTTATTTAAAGAACAGGGATCTGTGTATATGTAAGTGATCACTGTACTGTACATGTCATTCTGTGCTAGGATCACCCTGATTATATGCAAATATGCTTGTGATTATGCAAATCATCTGTCTTCTGACAAGCCTGTATATTTGTAATGCAATACCAATATGCAAATTTGCACTGTATTCATGCAAATGTATGGAATGCAAATGAGCCATTTGACAAATCAAAAAAGAAACACACAGATTTAGCAAAACTATACTATACATCAGTTAAATAAATGAATAAATATGTATATAAAAAACAAATATTTTTATTTACTTAAATATAAAAATGAGAAACAATAAAAATGAGAACAAATAAATAAATACATGATTATAGGAGAGATTCGATTAATAGGAGAAGGATTTGAGGAATAATGTATAAATAAATAAGTTAATAAAAAGAAAAAAAAAACAATGCTTAATTTCATAATCTATAGGCAGATATTTTCCCCCAAACAGGGCTAGGATGAAAAGATTTCCTTGATTTATTTAAAATGTCAGTGTGAACAGTTAACAGCAGTGTGGTTGTGATGTTTATTAATGCTGTGTGATTTGACTGATAGAATGAAAGAAGGAATTGTAATTGATGTGAAGAACATTGTCGTGGGCTTTTAGCATCAAAAGGCTTTTTAATGTCTTTTGTCTGATGATTGTTGTGGATAAGAGCCTCAGTGATGATCTCACGCTGTTTACCTGAAACCACAGACCGCCGCTTTATTGATCCGGGATCAGATTTCAGTGCATGATTCTTTCTGTAACTGTGTTTTTCTTTTCCTTCTTATTTGATTATTCTGCATCTAAACATTAACATCAGTCCTCAGTGCTGATCTTATTGTAATTATTAAACAGCTCAGACCTGTGTGGTTGTTGCAGTGTAGTTGTGGAGTTACAGTATTACTGTGTTGTTTCAGTGTTATTTTGTGTTGTTAAGGTGTTAGTGTTGTTATGGTGGAAGGGTGTTGCTAGAGTTGTTACAGTATTACTGCATTTGTTTGGAGTTGTTAGTGGTGTTGTTATAGTGATGTAGTGTTACAGATTCATGGCATTAGTGTGGTGCTGTTACATTGATGTTATGGCTTTACAGTGTTACAGTGTTAATGTTATGGCTTTACAGTGTTGTTACATTGCTGGTATGGCTTTACAGTGTTACAGTGTTAGTGTTATGACTTTACAGTGATGTTATGGTGTTTTATTTTTAGTGTTATGGCTTTACAGTGGTGTTACAGTGTTAGTGTTGGTATGTAAGTTGTGTGTTTTCAGATCTGAATGTTTATTAATCACAGGAACATGAATAGGAACTGTAAAGAGACGTATTAAAAAAAATCTGTGGCAGATTTTTATTCTCTACTTTGGGTTTTTGTTTCTTTGGGCTAAAATGATTCAGAATCGATAATGTGATCATTTAAGGATGTTATTACATTCAGCTCTCAAAAAAGACCTCTGCTGTAACAAGACTAACAACGTAACAACACTGCACCTCTAAAAACACTAACAGCATAACACTGTAAAAACACTGTAAAAACACTAACAATGCAGTAATGATGTAAAAACCCTGTAACACTAACAGTGTAATACTGTAACACTGCAACAATGTATCAACACTATAACAACACTGTAACAACACTGTAATGCTGTAACAACACCAAAAACTTTAACACTGTAACAAAACTGTATGAACACTGTAATGCTGTAACACATGCTTGTATTTTTCTCATTTGTAAGTCGCTTTGGATTAAAGCGTCTGCTAAGTGAATAAATGTAAATGTAAATAAATGTAACACTGTAATAACACAAACACTGTAACAGTGCTGTAATAACCCTCAAAACCATGTAAAACTAACCAACACTTACACTGTAATAACACTGTAACAACATGGTAACACTGTATGCTATAATGCTGTAACAACCCTGTAAACCCCTGTAACACTAACAACACTGTTGCAAACAACATGTTGTTATGGCATTCCAGTGGTGTTAGTGTTAGTGTGTTACGGCATTACAGTGTTAGTGTTGTTAAGGTGCTACAGTGTTAGTGTCGTTACGGTGTAACAGGGTTGTTGCATTACTGTATTGTTATGGTGTTACAGTGTTGTTACCATGTTAGTGTGTACAACATTACAGTGTTATGGTGTTAGTGTGGTTCAATGTTAGTGGTGTTATGATGTTACAGTTTTGTTACCGTGTTAGTGCTGTTACAGCATTGCAGTGTTACAGTTTTGTTACCGTGTTAGTGCTGTTACAGCATTACAGTGTTACAGTGTTGTTATGGTGTTAGTGTTTTACATGTTACAGTGTTACAGTGTTGTTACGATGTTACTGTGTTACTGTGTTGTTATGGAGTTAGTGTTGTTACATGTTACAGTTTTGTTACGGTGGTAGTCTTGTTACGATGTTACAGTGTTGTTACAGTGTTAGTGTTGTTATGATGTTGCACTTTATAGGAACATTAATGAGAACTGTAAAGAGATGTATCAAAGAGGGAAAAAATCTGTGGTTTATGTCCTAGTTTGGGTTTTTATGTTACTTACTTTGGGTTAAATGATTCAGAATTGATCATGTGATCATTTAATGGTCTTATCATTACATTCACCACTCAAAAAAACCCTTTGCTGTTCCGAGGCATGAACGCATGAGAGGAATTGAGCCCCTTGAAGAATCCGTAAATGTTTTAAATTTTGTTTTGCCATAAGCAAATAATTCCTGTGACCCATCCCTAAATGTTTTGTTGTGCTTATTGATCAGGTGTAAACATGCAGTATGCAAACGACAATGTGTGAATGTAAGTGATCACTGTAAATGTTATTCTGTGCTAGGTTCATCCTGATTGATATGCAAATATTCCCTCGATTATGCAAATGATCTGTCTGACAATCCTATATATTTGTAATGCAGTGATTCATGTGCAATACCAATCTGGAAATTTGCACTGTATTCATGCAGATATATGGTATGCAAATAAGCCATGTTCGTTGATGAAGTCATGATAAAGTTTGCGATAGGCAAATGAGCTAATGAACATGACATGCCGTACATCACATGAGCGCTGTAAGTCTTGTACGTCATACCGTCGGTCGGTTTTATGTCCTCACACTTGTGAGGTATGTTTATTTGTTCCTGATGTGTATCGGTTTCCTCAGGTGGAGGCTGATGACGTGCTGACGAAGGAAGAACAGATGTACCTCATCATCAACGCCAGGAACAAGTGCGAGAGCTCCATAAAGGCCAGACATAGAACAACTGGTGAGAAATTTATATTTATACAAACAATAAAGGCATTTCAGACATGCAGCTGTGTCTTAAACAGCTCCCTGCTCACTCCCTAGTGCACTATGATTTAGTATCTTTACATCTGCATCAGGATAAACCAGGCAGTATACATCATTTAATGAGTCCTACAGTGATTCGCTGAAGAATTCCTCAAACAAACAATTCCTTTACAGTTTTTAAAATGACTCCTCAAGTGATTCACTTACTTCTTTTACATAGCTCCTCAAGGGATTTACTAGCAATCTGTCAACAACCCCTGGAGCAATTCATTTACATTTGTAAGTGATACCTTCTGCAACATTGTAAACATCTCCGTAAAGTGATTCACATTAAGGCAATTTATAAACAACTCCTCAAGCACTTCACTTACATTTGTAAATGACTTCTTGAGTGAGTTATTTACAGTGCGTTACCTCCATTCTTCCAGTAGGACAATGATCCAAAACATATACACTTCACTCTACACGCTTCACTCTTACACACTTCACTCACACACTTCACTCTACACGCTTCACTTTACACGCTTCACTCTTACACACTTCTCTCACACGCTTCACTCTTACACACTTCACTCTACATGCTTCACTCTTACACACTTCACTCACACGCTTCACTCTTACACACTTCACTCACACGCTTCACTCTTACACACGTCACTCTACACGCTTCACTCTACACACTTCACTCACACGCTTCACTCTTACACACTTCACTCACACGCTTCACTCTTACACACGTCACTCTACACGCTTCACTCTACACACGTCACTCTTACACACTTCACTCTACACACATAGAGTGTTACACGTGTGCAACCGATGCAAATGAATGGTCTAAGTGTGAGTAATGGGATGGAGCTGCTGTGTTTCAGTTGGAAATTTTCACACTTTAATCTGAAATGCAGTCTAAAGTTTATCTCTGACTAAAATTCTCTACAAACCCCTGAGTGTAAGTGAATGAGAAACACTTCGGACTCTGCTGCAGCAGGAGGAGTAATAGCAGTAATACTGTAGCAGTGATAGCTGTAATGATAACACTCTTTAGCGTCTGAGAGAAATAGCGGCTGAACACAGTAGCCTTTCTGGTTTTTAGCCGAGAGCGTGGCTAATGCACTGTGATGGGAAAAACATGTCCAACCCTCTGAAACAGGTCACAATGTCACCACAACAAGCAGCAGGTACACAGGTCACATTGCCCGAGGGAACACACACACACACACACACACACACACACACACACACACGCACACACTGTGAACCCAACAAACCTAATCATTTTATGTCCTCAGAATTACCAATCCCATTATTCAGATCATCTTACTGCAGGTTTATCCCTTCTGTTTCTGCTTCTGCTTCTGACGGAGTGTGTAATGTGTCAGTTTATTTAATATGGATTTTTTTGAGAAATCTACTGCAACATCATTTAGTTTCTCTAGTGTTACTAGGACTGTCATGTGAGAAGAATCTTCAAAAAACATTCCAGAACAATCCGGGATGAACATTAACAGTAACATGGTGAAGCAAACTGTGTCTGTGAACAAGGAATCATTTATAAACGCAAGCAAATCACTTGAGTGAATTGTGTTCCTATAAAGTGAACTGCTTGAGGAGTCATTTACAAATTTATGCAAATCACCAGAGGAGTTGATTCCAAATGTAAATGAATCCCTTGAAAGAGTGAAGCGTGCCATTTCTGCTCACCAGCGCCCCCATGAGCACTTCATACACTTCACAGCAAAACGACTCATTTATTTTAGCTCTGTCATCTTAATCTATATTTTTTCCTTTTTTATCTTATTTCTTTCTTTATTTCTGTCTTTCTTTCTTTCCAATGCTCTGTCAGCCTCTACACTGCTTCCTTCCTTCCTTGCACATATTATTTCCTGCTAATGAGTTTCTAATGAGACAGTAACAAAATGTCAAAAAGAGACAAAAAAGAGTGTTTTCAAAAGTCACACACACACACACACACACACACACACACACAAAAAAAAAAAATCCAGATTAAAAACAGTCAGGGTTTCAGCAGTATGAGTTTAGAGAACTGAGGATCAGCACATGTCTGATTGTTCAGCCTTCGTGGGTTGTGAGGGACACACCCTCAGTGTGTGTGTGTGTGTGTGTTTTCACTCTCAGACCTCAGCCCACCCTTCACATCTCCACTCGGAGGGTAAAGCAGTTATTATTAGTCGTGCCATGTTGGATTGTTTGCCCAGCGCGGTTTGAGATTTAGCAAGCGGCTAGCTGAATCGGGTTTGGCTATTCTTGTCCTAACCTCAAACCTCCAACCTCCTGTTTGTTGTTCCTGTGCCTCACTGAGACCCGAGTCTCCACCACGGACACACACATGCAAAACAACACACACACACACACACACACACACACACACACACACACACACACACACACACAGAGAGAACAAGGTCTTCATTGAGACAGATGAGCAAACTTTAGTTAATTCTATGTCAAAATAATTCAAGAATAACTGCTAAACACTTGGCTTGTGTGTGTGTGTGTGTGTGTGTGTGTGTGTGCGCGCGTGTGTTCCATCTGTGTTTTTACACATTTTGGACTATCACACCAAATGTCATAGAAAGAAAAAAGCAACAATTCGGGATAGAAAATACGGACTGAAGAAGGAAATAGTGCTTATTATTATTATTTTATTTTATTTTATTTCACTTTATTTTTTGCTGTCAATGTAAGCATGAAAGCAAGACATTGAAAAAAAGACAGGACTAATAAGGTGATCTATGAATGGTTATCGGGATCCTGGTTGTCTAGCACCAGAGTAAGCGTGTGAATGGTGAGTGTACTGCGTGTCGTTCTCCTATTGGACCATGGCAGTATGAAAGCAGAGGAGCAGGAATTGTGTTTTGTGAAAAGTGAAGCAGATATTCAAGGTTTTATTCATGTCCTTGTTTGACCTTCGGGGATATCGGAGCGTTGTGGCTTCACACAGAGAGATTACAGAGTCGGGGGAAAGACAAATATTTAAACACAGCCAGAGTGACATCACCAGGAACCGCACGCCGGTTGGGGGAAATACCTCGGGCTCTGGCGGTTTGGAGGGGAAGCGTGGTGTACGCCGGCTCTTGTAGGACTGGAGCTAAACTTAACACCGTGAGACAGAGCCATGTGGTGGTGGGTGGAGTAGCATATAATTAATGCCGTGAGGTGGTACGTGGGGTACCTGTTGATTAACACAGTGCAGTGGTGGGTGGGGTAATAGTTGCTTAACACTATGTGGCGGGCATGGGGTAACGGTTCATTAACAAGTGGTGGTGGTTGACATACCAGTTAATTAACACCATGTCATGGTTGGTGGGTTAATTGTTAATTAACACTGGTTGGTGGTGGGAGGGGTAATTGGTAACACTGGTTGGTGGTGGGTGGGGTAATTGGTAACACTGGTTGGTGGTGGGAGGGGTAATTGGTAACACTGGTTGGTGGTGGGAGGGGTAATTGGTAACACTGGTTGGTGGTGGGAGGGGTAATTGGTAACACTGGTTGGTGGTGGGAGGGGTAATTGGCAACACTGGTTGGTGGTGGGAGGGGTAATTGGTAACACTGGTTGGTGGTGGGAGGGGTAATTGGTAACACTGGTTGGTGGTGGGAGGGGTAATTGGTAACACTGGTTGGTGGTGGGAGGGGTAATTGGTAACACTGGTTGGTGGTGGGAGGGGTAATTGGTAACACTGATTGGTGGTGGGAGGGGTAATTGGTAACACTGGTTGGTGGTGGGAGGGGTAATTGGTAACACTCGTTGGTGGTGGGAGGGGTAATTGGTAACACTGGTTGGTGGTGGGAGGGGTAATTGGTAACACTGGTTGGTGGTGGGAGGGGTAATTGGTAACACTGGTTGGTGGTGGGAGGGGTAATTGGTAACACTGGTTGGTGGTGGGAGGGGTAATTGGTAACACTGGTTGGTGGTGGGAGGGGTAATTGGTAACACTGATTCCGAGCTAAGTGGGCGCACATCATTATATATCTGTATTAATACTGCTGTAATGGTCCTTATAAGGATAGAAATACAGTCAGAGCTGTGTGTGTGTGTGTGTGTGTGTGTGTGTGTGTGTGTGTGTGTGTGTGTGTGTGTGTGTATATGTATATGTCTGCGTATGTGCATGTGTGTGTATGTGTATGTGTAAATGTGTGTGTGTATATTTGTGTGTATGTGTATATATGTGTGTGCATACGTATATGTGTGTGTGTGTGTGTGTGTATGTGTAAATGTCCGTGTGCATGCGTGTATGTGTATATGTGTGTATGTGTGGCTGTGTGTGTGTGTGTGTGTGTGTGTGCGTGTATGCATGCATGTGTGCGTATGTCTTTGTATGAGTGTGTGTGTGTGTGTGTGTATATGTGTTTGTATATGTGTGTGTGTGTGTGTGTGTGTGTGTGTGTATGCTTGCATGTGTGTGTGTGGATGCCTTTGTATGTGTGTGTGTGTGTGTGTGCGTGTGAGTATGTGTGTGTGTGTGCGTGTGTGTGAGTGTGTGCGTGTGAGTATGTGTGAGTGTGTGTGTGATGGATTGAGAGCCGTCATTCGTCTTTTATTCTTGAAGTAGTTATTTTGTGGCAGCTGGTTTTAATAAATGCTACGTTGAAAAGCCGAAAACACACACGCCGAGGCCAAGGAGCTGTGGGAACAGAAGCAGATCACGCTCATTATTATATCACACACACTCACACACACACACACACACACACACGCACATACACACAAGAGTATTTAAAAAGTGCAGATCCATCAGAACCCTTTCTGGTCATGATGTGGACGGTCTGAAGGGGAAGCAGTGAGGCGGTCCACATCCCCTCTGTGCGGTCTGATAATTACACACTGCACTGATGTGTGTGTGTGTGTGTGTGTGTGTGTGTGTGTGTGTGTGTGTGCGCCTGTGAAAAGCCTTTTCACACGGGCTGTGTCTCAAATCACACTGTGATCTAATACTGTAAAGTATTTATTATGTAGGAGAGCAGATCAGAACTGAGAGCGTCATTACATTCAGTGTATGTATGTGTGTATGTGTGTGTGTGTGTGTTTCAGATGGTAACTGTATCCCTGAGTGGGACGGCTTTGTGTGTTGGCCTGAAGGAGCTCCGGGACGAACGGTGTCTGCCTCCTGTCCTGAGTATGTCTACGACTTCAACCACAAAGGTGACTGACATGCACACTTGCACAAACACACACATACACACACACACACACACACATACATACACACATACATACACAGAAAGAAAAAAGAAAACTTACAAGGAAAGGATTTGAAGGATTTGAAAGAATTAGAAAAAAAGACAAAGATAGAAATGAAAGTTAAAAAAGAGAATGAAAGAAAGATTAAAGTAAAGACAAAAGAGTAGAAAGAAAAAAAAGAACTGAATGAATTTATATGAAAAGAAATGAAGAAGAGATCGAGGAGGAAGAAACTGAAGAAAGACTAAAGAAATTAACAAAAAACAAAAGAGGAAAGAAAGAAATAATGAATGAAAGAAAGAAAGAAATACTGAATTTGGAGGTGAAGAAGGAAAGAAAGAAAGGAAGGAAGGAAGGAAGTAAAGTACTGGATTTTGAAGTGAAGAACTCTCCAGGTGTCAATACGGATATTTAAAGCACCAAACACGTACAGATAGTGTCATTGCGCTGACACTGCTCCTGCTGAGTGACCTCTGACCTTTGTTGATGATTGGGGATCCCTGCCTGAGTGTTATTTACCACCAGTCTTACTGCCATGGAAAAAAAGAGACTCTATTTCCAACTCTCACAGCCTGGGATCTGTGGGTTAGAAGGTCCAAGACCCAATTGCAAGTGGGTGTGTGCGGGTCAAGGTCAGATAGTTTCCTAACTAGTTTGAAGGCCATCATTTAGTCCAAAAATAGCACCTACACATATGTATTCCTTTTGTCCAAGTGCTCAAAGGGTAAATGTAGAGCAATAGTCACTACATTCTCCACAGACCTGTTTGGGTGGTAGGTGAACTGCAGGAGGTCTATGGACTCTAGAATGATGTTGTTGAGGGGTCTTAGCTTTTCCAGGCACTTCCTGGCTATGGCTGTTCTTACGACAGGTTGGTACTCATTCAATTTTCCTTGAATATGCTCTTTTGCCATCATTGATGGTCCTTAATACGGATAGATTGTGATTTGTCCCCATACTTGAACGCCATATATCAGCGTTAAACCATGGTTTTTAAACTTAGACGCAGGTCCACCAGTTGATGCACTCGAGTGTTTTCGTGGTAGCTTCTTTAAGCACATCTATTTTCACATCTGGTACTTTTTTCACAGCTTGTGATTCAGCTGTTCATTTCTTTCTGTAGATTGGTCATAAATAAATAGCTATAAATCTACAATATTTGTCTAAATTTGATTTGGGTGTTGCCTTATATACATTCATGATGTTGCTGTAGAAGTGGTCCAGTGTTTTCTTTCTATTTTTTGAGTTTGCAGTGACTAAAGTCACCAGCAATTATAATAGCACCATCTGGATCATACTGTGTTTGTTTTAGTGCTTCATGAGTGTTGGCTTAGTGAGGGATGTGCTCACAGACTTCACAATAATACCATGGAATTCTTGAGGTAAAGAAAAAGGTCTGCATTTGATAGTCAGATATTCTACAGTGGAAGAACATGGTTCTGATATTATCTCACTGTCTGTGCACCATTTTTGTTTTACCAGGATTGCAGTCCCTCCACCATGGGTATTTCTGCTTTATCAGGGCTTCAACGGGTACCCGTGATTTCAGCCATCTTTTGCAAAAGCACAACAGCCCCTTAAGTAGTGTTGTGAAGCACGTCTGCTGTGTAAATAATCCATTTTGTTGTTTGTTAGCAAAGAAGTCAGGTCACCATGCCACTCTTCCCCACTTGCCACAGTTCCTATTCGGGCACAGGTTGCCATTCGAGACCTCTGCTGCTGCAGCTACTTTCAGCCTTGGGTTGGTTTGTGGTAATCACTACTTGCTTATTTGGGCTTAGAAGAGCCACGCATTAATTCCTCACACCAATGTCATACAGCATTAAGTAATTAAATAAATGTAGAGAGCATTAAACTTAGCAAAGCGAGTTCCATGGTGTAGTTCCATCATGACGCCCATCTTGAGCTTAATAGTTGACACATGACTTGTGTTTTGTAAGCCATCCAAGAGAGCCAGCCGAGAGAGCCAGCCGAGAGAGTGGACAGATCCTGTTTTTTACTGTAAATATGGACATCTGATGAAAGTGATAATGGCCTCAGCAGGCAAATGGTGTATATCCACTTAACTTCACTTAAAATCACTCAGCTGGCTCCCTAACCCCAAATCAGCCATCTTAACTATCATTGCTGCTGCCTACAGCTCCACTTCCACTTTACTAACCACTCCCCCGAGGTCTTCTGAGATGTTCAGACCATCTGGGTTTGGACTGGCTTCCACAGAAAGGCCTTTGTGGCAGACTAAAGAAGTAGGTCCTTAGTCTTTGTTTAAAGATAGCCAGTGACTCAGCCTTTTGGACAGGGGAAGTTCATTCCACCATCTGGGTGCCAGGACAGAGAAGTCGTCTTCCTTGTACCTTGAGAAATGGTGGGTCCAGCTGAGCAGTGCTAGAGGCTCAGAGGGCACATGTTGCAGTGCAAGGTGTGATAAGTTCTTTAAAGTAGCTTGGAGCTGGTCTGTTTTTGGCAGCAGCTACAGGAAGCCAGTGGAGGGAGTGTAGCAATGGGGTGGTGTGGGTAAACTTGGGGACTTTGAAAACAAATAGTGCAGCTGCATTCTGGATCAGTTGCAGAGGTTGGATGGTGCAGAGAGGCAGACTAGCTAGGCACAAGTTGCAGTGGTCTGGTCTCAAAATGACAAGAGATTTAACAAGCACCTGAATGGCCTGTGTGTATAGAAAAGGACGGATCTCCCTGATGTTGTAAAGCAAAAACCTGCATGAGTTCAGTTCAGCGATGTGAGGTGTGAAAGGATAGTTGGTTGTCCATGGTTACCCCAAGGTTGCGTGCAGTGATGGACATTGAAATCTAAGAGTTAGGAGATCAAAGGTAGATCACAAGATCTTGACATAGGGATCCATCTCCAGGGAGCTCAGTCTCGCTGGGATTTAGTTTCAGCTGATTACGTACCATCTATGGTAGCATGTCTGCCAAACATGCTGAGATCTGTGCAGAAACATGAGTAAGTTGCTCTGTATAAGGGCTAGATTATGCAAATGTAATGTAACAGTAATCCACTTAGAGGTTCTGTTATATGAATAAGGGAATGAGGGTCCTGCTCACCGAGCCACACAGCATGAGATCCCAATGTTTAGGAAAATGTCAGTAATGCACAGCGTGATCAGTGTGTTACTGATCTATATGTGTATAATATCTTACAGATATTCACTGTGTGAAAAAGTATGTGTGTGTGTGTCTGTGTGTGTGTCTAGGCCACGCCTACAGGAAGTGTGATGTGAATGGAAGTTGGGAACTCACTGCGAAGAACAAGACCTGGGCAAATTACAGCGAGTGTGCAAAGTTCTTCACACACTACAGTCAGAACAAGGAGAGGGTATGAACACACACACACATACACACTCACACACACACACACGCATGCACATGTAACTGATTGTAGTCTGCGTTGTGTGTTTTATTTTATTCAAAGAAAAATAGGCAGACGGCAACTGGGTCGACTCTTCGTTTATTCTGACAACACAAACAAGCAGTCTCCCCGAGTGAATTGCCCTTAAACGGTGCTCTCTCCCATTCAACCATAATGCGAAAGGGAAGAATTCACCCAAGTAACGAATTAAAATAATACAAAACAAAAACCATGCCTGATGACACAAACAAGCAGTCTCCCTGAGTGAACCGCCCTTAAACTGTGCTCTATAAAATAAACATGATGTGCGATGGTCACAGTTGAAACACAATACAAAAAAAAAATCACTCAAAAATAATCACACAGATAAATAAAATAACACTATACACACAAATTAAAAGGAGTACATAAGTATATAAATGATGATTTAAATAAATATGAAACAAGATTATTGAGAACTCAAAATTAAACCTAACTCTCCCATTCAACCATAATGTGAAAGGGAAGAGGAAGAGCCAAAGCAGGAAATTACACAGACCAATGACATCATGACAATTAAAAGGGAAAGTACTCACACAAATAGACAGCTGCTATCAGGTATAATTTACTTTTTGTGTAATTCTACACATTAAATTTATGGAATATTTTCCATACCCATTACATTCACCCCCCCACCCCCACCCCTAGAATTACACAAAATTTAGAGAACACTGGAAAAATAATTGTACACAGGTCATAAGTATATGGTCCACACACAGAACAATCAGTGAAGACGGTCAGCACTGAAAGCTACCCAATGAAAGGATAAAAATGGTTTGAAATTGGCCAAATTTCAACACATTCTATAGACATTATTAAGGTGCCTATTACACCTCAAACACATAGACCAAGTACTCAAAAAAAGGCAAGTTTCAAAACCCACATGTACCTATAGACAAACTGAATTCACACATGAATAACTGAAGACCCAGAATCCAAATTTAACAGGGTTTCAAGTTGAACCATAGATTCAATAAGTCTGCATACTTGTTTGATGACTCTCTCAAACCTGCTAGTGAAATGATCACCTGTAGGATCATTACAGGATCAGCTACAGCATCTTGCCTACAGGGTACACTGGCAGAGACAGGATTTTGGGATGAATGGCTAGCACCAGCACCAGCCACAGTATTATCATCGGTCACTGGCTCAGCAACTTGTGCATTTGGCTGCTCTTGATTGCGAAACTGAGAATGCACCCACGATGTAGTGCGGTCATCATCGCAAGTAGCCACATTGGAGATGTTCCACATAGAGCCTGCATGTGAGAGTGCCTCAGCCTCATCCTGCCCATAATCTGCGTGTTCTGCAGACTCAATCTCAGCAACGTTGGAGGACTCACCACTGCGTGTCTGCCCAGTTAGACCAAAACAGTGTGCTGCATCAGACATCTGTGAAGGTACATTGCGGGTAAGTGTTTCAGCATCCCCATGATCAAAACTAACAATTTCTGTTTCAGGCAAAGGGAGGAAGTTCACTTGCAGAGGAAGATTCCGATGCACTATTCTCTCATTACCAGCCCTGTCACGGATCTTGTAGACGTGTATGGAAGGCTTTGAGGCAACAACAGTGTACATGACTGGCTCCCATTTGTCAGCAAGCTTCCGTTTTCCTCTACAACCCTTGTTAGCCACAAGCACTTGGTCACCAACGGCTAGAGGTAGGCCTTTAACTCTTTTGTTGTACTGGCTGGACTGGTGTCTTTGCTCCACAACACAATTCTTTTGTGGTAACGTCATGGCAGACTAGAGGTCGCTGACTAACGATTTCACATACTCATTATAGTCACAAACCGACTTATCCTGCAAAACTCTTTGGAACATGAGGTCAACTGGCAACCTTGGCCCTCTACTGAACATTAGGTAAAAAGGGGCAAAACCTGTTGTTTCGTGTGCTGTACAGTTGTACATAAAAGTTATGGTCTGTACCAACGCTTGCTCTAGCTATGTGAAGTGATCTGTGAATACCAAGACATCCAAAGATTTGTTGGTCCGATCCTCAGCAGACCAGAAGTCGATGCATACAAGCTCCAACGGGGCTGTGGTATTAATACTCTCCAAAGTGGCTCTCGCTGCAGGTTCTGGAGTTTTGCTGAGGACGCACCTGGGACATTTCCTCACATAATCCCGCACATCAGCTCCATATCGAGCCAGAAAAACCTCTGACGGGCTAAAGACAAAGTGTGTGGCTGCCCTTGATGACCGGCCAGGACGTGAACACCCGAAAGTGCCTGAGATTTTAAGGACTTAGGTAAAACAAGTTGGAACTTCTTGTGCCTGTTGAGTGGGTCTTTAATGGCTCTGTACAGGATTCCATTAAGCACTCAAAGTTTGTCCCACTGATTCAGAATCCACAACACGCACAACATAGGTTTTCATTGGCACGTTCATGTCTTGATGGTCTGCGCTTCCTGCCAACATAATAAGACACTCTAG
The DNA here is from genome assembly GCF_001660625.3 of Ictalurus punctatus. Classification (NCBI taxonomy): domain Eukaryota; kingdom Metazoa; phylum Chordata; class Actinopteri; order Siluriformes; family Ictaluridae; genus Ictalurus; species Ictalurus punctatus. The sequence continues at coordinate 34,100,435 of NC_030422.2, forward strand.
CAATGACAGGGTCTTTGTGCTGATGTTCTTGCAAGTCTGTCAGTGAAAGGGAATGAAACACTTCTTCATCACCACTGATTAAAGAGGTCAGATGTTCAGCAAATGATGTTGCTCTACATTCAGTTCCTGTTTCCCATTCATCACAGGAGGACAGAATGGAAGACATGTCGCCAGCAGACATTGATGTATCCAGCCCAACATCAAGTGGATCTGATCCTAATTTTTGTTGTTGGCAGGTAAGTTGGAACACTTCTTGCACATTTCCATCGTCTACATTGCGTGCTGGTCCCAACATTTCAGAATAAGGCTCTGACAAAAGCCGCTGACTCACTGGCCTGACAAACGGATCCCTACTGAGTGCGTCCGCCAGCACGTTGAGTTTTCCAGGAATGTATTTGTTCTCAAAAGAATATGGAGCTAGTTTCGAGACCCAACGCTGCTCGCATGCATCCAATTTTGGTTTGGTCATAATATATGTTAGCGGATTATTATGCGTCCACACAGTAAACTCATGGCCTTTAAGCCAGTGACTGAACTTGTCACACACTGCCCACTTAAGAGCCAAGAATTCCAATCTGTGCGCAGGATATTTAGATTGGCTGCGGCTCAAAGCCTTACTAGCAAACGCTATTGGTCTCGCCTTGTCCTCACCAGCAGGGATCTGAGAGAGTATTGCACCCAGGCCATCTAATGAAGCGTCAGTACAAAGAAGAAAAGGATGCTCAAAATCTGGATGAGCCAGTACCACACTGTCAAAAAGGGCCCTTTTTAACTCCTCAAAGGCCACATCACAGCCTGGGGCCCAATCCTGGGGCTTCAACTCCCGAAAAGTGCCCGTTCTCTTTTGACAACCAGGAGCTTTCACTGAGCATTTCTGGCCAGCTGTTAAGCCAAATAAGGGTCTAGCAACATGTGAGCAACCTGGAATAAAGGCTTGGTAGTACAGGACCATGCCAAGAAACTATCTGATTTTTTTTTTTTGTAAAGGTGTGATCCCATCTTCCTTCATTAGATCCTCCTTTTTGAAAGCAGAGATGACTTTCACCTTCCCCTCATCAACTGAAACACCAGAACCATCTATCACATGGCCCAGAAACTTTACGGATTTTCTTAGAAAGTGACACTTTTTAGGTGCTAGCATCAGGTTGCTGGTTCTCAATCGAGAAAACACAATCTCCAAACGCATTAATGCCTCCTGTTCAGAAGGTGCAAAGAACAACAAGTCATCAAGATAGCAGAGAAGACTGGAAAAGTTAAGGTCACCAAAAATGCTGAGCATCATGCGCATGAAAGATGCGGGGCTATTGCAAAGGCCTTGAGGAAGACGATTATACTCATACAAGCCCATTGGTGTTTTGAAGGCAGTGTATCGTCGGTCAGACTCATGGAGCGGGATGTTGTAAAATCCTGAAGTCAAGTCCATGGTACTGAAAAGCGCATTACCTCTCAAGGCTGCGAGGCAGTCAGCTTGATGGGGTAGAGGGTGAGCATCTTTGGTGGTTTTAGCATTGAGCCAGTGAAAATCAGTGCAGACCATCAGTTACCATCTTTTTTCCAGACCATCACCAAAGGTGATGCATACTCACTCACAGATTTGCTGATAATGCCTTTCTCCTCCATCTTAGAAAACACCTCTCTCAATTTTTGGTAGTGGGCAAGAGGGATACGGCGATAAGGCAGACGGAATGGGCGCTCATCATAAAGGTGGATCCTGTGCACAAAATCCTTTGCCTCTCCACAATCCAACTTATCCTTGGAGAAAACATCTTGGTAGGACACAATAAGAGCCGCCAATTTCCTCTTCCACACCTCAGAAACCTCACATCCATCCATGTCAATATCCTGCAGCCCATAGTCTCTCAGCAATCGTTCTGGATCAGAGGATGAAGCAGTTTCGAAGGGGTCCGAATTAGGAACGTGACAATGGGTTCTACTTAAACCCTGCATAACAGTGAGATCCTCCACAGCTAGACAGGAAGAAATGTCGGCCAGTTTAGTGTTATGGCGAAGAGTCACTGATGTTGGATTTGGGTTTAGTATTTTCATCGGCACCCAACGATTGGCCCACATCGGTGTTACTACACGTCTGACAAGGATGTTTCTAGGTGCCGAATGTGCAGTGGTTGGCTCAACAATTATAGTGCTTCCGGGGAAACAGGTACATTAGCTGGCAATTTTCCCCAAACTAGATACTCAGATTTGGGAAATAGAGTTATTGACTGAGAGAGTTTCACAATGCCAAGTTTATCAGGCTGTTGAGGCCCAGACCATCGGGAGATGCAGCTCAAAAGTTCAAGGAATTGCTCACACTCAGGATTACTGTTATTGCAGGAAACAAGCTCCCAGTACTTATCATGTGACTTCATTTTCTGCAGAACACATTTGATCACATTGCTTCCAACTATGAACTCGTCTCTTTGTCCAGGCACCACAAAAGTTGGAACGACAAACTTAAATCCACAGACTTCAATCTCCAAGTCGTATGTACACTTTGGCCCAATTGTAAGGCCACCACAGCCAACTAGAACCACATTACTGGGAATCACTTGAGGATGTGGAAGGAGATCATCAGCTTGCACCTTGGACTCATCCTCCTCACTGAGCGTGCAGGACATACTACCAGAATCCAGTAACCCCTTTAATGTGTAACGGTCGCAAACTGTCCCAGGAGCATAAAACAACTCACTCGCACCATCAACTCTCTGAAACCCCACACATAACACAGTTTTGTCTTCTGGCAATTGCCTGCAGCTGCTCACAAAAATATTTTGCACATCTGTCTCTTCTGTGAGGGTTTTAGTAAAATTGCCCATGCTTCCCCTCCCATCACATGAGCTTTTCAGTTTAACTGAGCAAAATCTGAGGGAGTCACAGGGCATGCTAATTTAGGACAGTCACTCTTAAAGTGGCCAGCACTGAGACAGTGACGACATAGCCTCTGACGCCTACAATGTGAGTACGTAGTGTGTTCCTTGGATCTACAGACCCTACATGCATAGCCTAAGTTGGTTTTGAAGTCTGAAATTTTGCCTGCATGAACCGGACTTGATGAAGTTAAAGAGGCAGGGCACAATGACAGGACTCCATCCATCATGCTAACCATGTGCTGAAGACTGGTGTCTGGAGAGAATGGAACAGCATTAGGATTACGATGACTTACAGGAGGCAGCGACTGTAAGATGACTTACAGGAGGCATGAGAACAGGCTGCTGAGGAGAACTGGACACAGAACTGGGACATGCCCCAACAGCGCACTGGCTGCAAGCTGACAAAGACATCATGTGCTGTATTCTCGGAGAGACTCTCTTTAGATCCTTCTGATGACTATCCAACTGCTCCTGGACCTCAGCAGCGCTCCACTGCTCAGCTGCCTTAAACTGAAAAGACATAGCGAGACTTGGGTCTGGGCAACGTGAAATAAACATCATGACAGCTTCAGCAGTGGGATCCTCAACACTCTTATTATGTCTGCACAAGCACTCCTCAGCAACATCTATGGCCTTGTTAAGCCATATCCAGTAATCCATGGGACTTTCATCCGCTCTTGGGACAGTATTATAGAAGTCAGCCATAAGCATGTTTGAGTAAATCCAACTCACTGAAAGTTGCGTTTCAGTATGTCAAACACTGTACTTTCGAAGCTCACTGGCACTCGGGTCAGGGCGGCTTCACAGTGACACCTTAACCACATCCCTCGCTTTGCCAGCCAATCTGCTCATGATAAGATCAGAGACATCAGTTTGTGTTCTGCATTTCATTCTGTTTAAATAAGTGCACATCATATCTTCCCACTCATGCACAGTAAATGAATCATTCTTATCGTCCCTGAAGAATGGTGGAGGTGTCGGATGTTGCTATCACCTTCAGGCCTGATGCATCAATGAACTCACTGGAGTGCTGAGACTGGCAAGGTGGATTAGGCTGTACTGGGCTGGGCTGGTGCACAAGGCTGAAATACTCTCCCCTATTTTCTGAGCCAGATCTGAAATGATGCCCCCTAATGACTCAGGTACGTTCAGTATCTGGGCGCGTGATTGGGGTAGAGCTAGCTGCTGGACCTACAGAAGCACCGATCACTGAATCAACTGCGTGCACATGGTCAAGTCCCACATTAGCTTTGGCTCTCCCGCTCCCATAACAACGAGTATTAATTTCAGACACTCCCTCATTGCGATATATTTCGGGTCCACCACCCCTGCCCAATGGGAAAGTGACATTAGATTGTTTCACAGGGCTGAAATTGTCTTGGCCAATATCCTCAAACATGTTTCAAATGTAAAGTGAAAACACATAAAATGTACAAATGACTGCGAATGAATATGCCCCAAACAGCAAAACCTTAACCAACTGACAAATGTTCAAGTATACGTCATACATGCAGGAAAATATATGAAATAAAGTTAACTCAAAACAGTTCACTATCCAAATGAAGACATCAATCAAAAAAACTGAAACGATCCTTTTCTTGACAAAAATATTTTTTTCTCTCACACCACATCAGTTATTAGGCACTGTTTCATATTTGAAATGCATCTATAGTCATTTATTATATACTGTTCAGATAAAGGAGATGATACTCACTGAAGCGTCCTGGTGTGCTTATCACAAAGTCTCTGGTTTAATATGCACCAATGACGAACGAAGTACTCCGGAGAAAAAAGGTTAAAGTCGAAGTAAATTAAATTCTTTACCGTTCCTTTAAGATAAAACAGTTTGTCCTGCAATGTCAAATGCTGTACATCTCACACGCGCGCCGTCCTTATGCACGAACACGGAGTCCCAAGAAACGACGCTGATGAGGAAGACGACCGGGAGAGAAGACTGGCGAAGCAGGCGAGCCGTCACACAACCACGGCGATCGGCGAAGCGCAGTTACCAAGTGTAACTGATTGTAGTCTGCGTTGTGTGTTTTATTTTATTCAAAGAAAAATAGGCGGACGGCAACTGGGTCGACTCTTCGTTTATTCTGACATCACAAACAAGCAGTCTCCCCGAGTGAATCGCCCTTAAACGGTGCTCTCTCCCATTCAACCATAATGCAAAAGGGAAGAATTCACCCAAGTAACAAATTAAAATAATATAAAACAAAAACCATGCCTGATGACACAAACAAGTAGTCTCCCTGAGTGAACCGCCCTTAAACTGTGCTCTATAAAATAAACATGATGTGCGATGGTCACATGTTGAAAAAAATACAAAAAAATCACTCAAAAAGGAGGGTAAAACAACAAAAATAATCACACAGATAAATAAAATATCACTATACACACAAATTAAAAGGAGTACATAAGTATATTAATGATGATTTAAATAAAGATGAAATATTTTCCATACCCGTTACACACACACATATACATACACAGACCACACCACCTTCACTGACAAACTCACGCTATGCCTCTTTAACTAGCAAACACAGAGGCCTCCTTTGCTAACAAACACACTTCTTGCCTACTTTACTAACACAGACAGAGGCCACGCCTCCTTTACAAAAAAACAAACAAACCAGAAACGCCACACCTCCTTTACTAAAAAAACACATGCCACGTCTCCTTTACTAAAAAAAAACAGAGGCCACGCCTCCTTTACTAAAAAACTGAGGCCATGCCTCCTTTACAAAAAAAAAAACACATAGGCCACATCTTCTTTACAAAAAAAAAAACACACGCCACACCTCCTTTACTAAAAAACACGCCACATTTCCTTTACTAAAAAAAAAAAAAACAGAGGCCACGCCTCCTTTACAAAAGAAAACACATAGGCCACGTCTCCTTTACAAAAAAAACACATAGGCCACTTCTCCTTTACGAAAAACAGGCCACCCTTCCTTTTCTTAAAAAAACCCCACAGAGGCCATGCCTCTTTTACTAACTGAGGCCAAACCTCCTTTATCAACTTTTACTGGGACTATTGCTGTCTCAAGTTTTCTCCGATCCTTGCTCTGTACGTGTGTGTGTGCATGCGTGTGTGTGTGTGTGTGTGTGTGTGTGTGTGTGTGTGTGTGTATCTGCTCCCCTCAACTATTTAATGAAAAATTCATCTGCACCAATGAAAAGCTTCTGAACCGCAGACTGAAGTTGTTTGGCTACGTCTCAGATGCTAAATGCTAACAGATGCTTGCTGCCACACACACACACACACACAATGTCATACCACTGTCAATAATATCTAGGCAAAGTTAAAGTTTACATATTGACAATTGCAAATTTACATCAGATGCATTCAAATAAAAACAACAGGCTATAAATAGATATATAAATAGAAATAAACAAATCTGTTTTATTCACACACACAAACACACAGGAAGTGTTTGACAGACTATACCTCATCTACACCGTCGGATACTCCATCTCATTCGGCTCACTCATGGTGGCCGTCGTCATTCTCGGATACTTCCGGTGAGTCTGAATTTTCTCTTTTATTTATTACAGAATTCCCGTTTTAGTCTCTGAAGTGTATTGTGTTTTCTTGATTTTCATGAATCAGAAGTGTAGTGTGAGTGACACCAAATGGAAATAAAGAATGAAAAATGAAAAGAGATAAATGATCACATGAAATAGGTATGAAATAAAGAAAAGAAGAAAAGAAAAGACGAAGAGGTGGAAAAAGAAGCAAAAAATAAAAACACAATAAGACATTTATTTTAAACATCTGACAAACTCAAATATTTGGCTCCAAAGAGACGGAGAGAGAGAGATAGAAAGACAGACAGAAAACAGACAGATACACAAGCAGGCAGAGATAGACAAAGAATAACAGAGAGACAGATACATACAAGCGCATCTCAAAAAATTTAAATAACGTGGAAAAGTTTATTTTTTCCGTAATTTAATTTAAATAGTGGAACTTTCATATAGTCCAGATTCATTACACATGAAGTGAAATATTTCAAGCTTTTTTTTTTGTTTTGATCTTGATGATTACGGCTTACAGCTCACGGAAATCAAAACTCCAGTATAGAAATATCAGAATAAAGAATTTATAATAGAAATGTCGACCTTCTGAAAAGTATGTTAATTTATGCATATGCGTCTTACCTGGGTTAAGGAGAAAAAGAACTGCACCGTTGCTCAGTCCAAAGTCCTCTTTTCAGATGAAAGTAAATGTTGTATTTCATTTGGAAATCAAGGTTCCAGAGTCTGGAGGAAGAGTGGAGAGGAACAGAATCCAAGCTGCTTGAAGTCCAGTGTGAAGTATCCACAGTCGGTGATGATTTGGGTTGCCATGTCATCTGCTGGTGTTGGTCCACTGTGTTTTCTCAAGTGGAGAGTCGATGCAGCGTCTACCAGGAGATTTTAGATACTTCATGCTTCATCTGCTGACGAGCTTTATGGAGACACTGATTTCCTTTTCCAGCAGGACTCTGCACCTGCCCACAGTGCCGAAACTTCTAGTAACTGGTTTACTGACCGTGGTATTACTGTGCTCGATCGTCCAGCCGACTCGCCTGACCCGAACCCCATAGAGAATCTACGAGAGACACCAGACCCGACAATACAGACGAGCTGAAGACCGCTATCAAAGCGACCTGGACCTCCAGAACACCTCAGCAGTGCCACAGGCTGAACGCCTCCATACCACGCCGCACTGATGCAGTAATTCCTGCAAAAGGATTAAAACCCTGACCGAGTATCAGTGCATAAATTAACATACTTTTAATCAGGTCCACATTTCCGTATTATAAATTCTTTATTCGAATATACTGAGATACTGGATTTTTGATTTCCTCTACCATACTTTTGCCGCCATACTCTCTCTACCATACTCTCTACCGTACTCCCTCTACCGTACTCTCTCTACCATCCTCTATCTACCATACTCTCTACCGTACTCCCTCTACCGTACTCTCTCTACCATCCTCTATCTACCATACTCTCTACCGTACTCCCTCTACCGTACTCTCTCTACCATCCTCTATCTACCATACTCTCTACCGTACTCCCTCTATCGTACTCTCTCTACCATACTCCCTTTGCCATACTCTCTCTACCATACTCCCTCTACCATTCTCCCTCTAACATTCTCCCTCTACCATACTCCCTCTACCATACTCTCTCTACCATTCTCAGTCTACCATACTCCCTCTACCATACTCTCTCTACCATACTCCCTCTACCATACTCCCTCTACCATTCTCCCTCTACCATACTCCCTCTACCATACTCCCTCTACCATTCTCCCTCTACCGTACTCTCTCTACCATACTCTCTACCGTGCTCTCTCTACCATTCTCCCTCTACCATACTCTCTCTTCCATACTCCCTCTACCGTACTCTCTCTACCATGCTCTCTACCGTACTCTCTCTACCATACTCTCTCTACCATACTCTCTACTGTACTCTCTCTACCGTACTCCCTCTATTGTACTCTCTCTACCATACTTTCTACCGTACTCCCTCTACCATACTCTCTCTACCATCCTCCCTCTACCGTACTCTCTCTACCATACTCTCTCTGCCATACTCCCTCTACCATACTCCCTCTGCCATACTCCCTCTGCCATACTCTCTCTACCTTCTACCATTCTCCCTCTACCATACTCCCTCTACCATACTCCCTCTACCATTCTCCCTCTACCATTCTCCCTCTACCGTACTCCCTCTACCGTACTCCCTCTACCATTCTCCCTCTACCATTCTCCCTCTACCATACTCCCTCTACCGTACTCTCTCTACCATACTCCCTACCGTGCTCTCTCTAACATTCTCCCTCTACCGTACTCTCACTGCCATACTCCCTCTGCCATACTCTCTCTACCATTCTCCCTCTACCGTACTCTCTCTACCATACTCCCTCTACCATACTCTCTACCGTATTCTTTCTACCATACTCCCTCTACTGTACTCTCTCTACCATACTTTCTACCGTACTCTCTCTACCATACTCTCTCTACCATCCTCCCTCTACCGTACTCTCTCTACCATACTCTCTCTACCATTCTCCCTCTACCGTACTCTCTCTACCATACTCTCTCTGCCATACTCCCTCTACCATACTCCCTCTGCCATACTCTCTCTACCATACTCTCCCTGCCATACTCTACCATACTCTCTCTACAATACTCTCTCTGCCATACTCTCTCTACCATACTCTCTCTACCATACTCCCTCTGCCATACTCCCTCTACCATACTCTCTCTGCCATACTCCCTCTGCCATTCTCCCTCTACCATACTCTCTCTACCATTCTCCCTCTACTGTACTCTCTCTACCATACTCTCTACCGTACTCTCTCTACCGTACTCTCTCTACTGTACTCTCTCTACTGTACTCTCTCTACCATACTTTGTACCGTACTCTCTCTGCCATACTCCCTCTACCGTACTCTCTCTACCATTCTCCCTCTACCATACTCTCTACCGTACTCTCGCTGCCATACTCCCTCTGCCATACTCTCTCTGCCATACTCCCTCTGCCATACTCCCTCTACCGTACTCCCTCTACCGTACTCTCTCTGCCATACTCCCTCTACCGTACTCCCTCTACCGTACTCTCTCTGCCATACTCCCTCTACCATACTCTCTCTACCATACTCTCTCTGCCATACTCCCTCAGCCATACTCCATCCGCCATACTCTCTCTGCCATACTCTCTCTACCATACTCTCTCTACCTTTCTCCCTCTACCGTACTCTCTCTACCATACTCTCTCTGCCATACTCCCTCTACCATACTCCCTCTGCCATACTCCCTCTGCCATACTCTCTCTACCATACTCTCTCTACCATACTCCCTCTGCCATACTCTCTCTACCATACTCTCTCTACCATTCTCAGTCTACCATACTCCCTCTGCCATACTCTCTCTACCATACTCTCTCTGCCATACTCTACCATACTCTCTCTACAATACTCTCTCTGCCATACTCTCTCTACCATACTCTCTCTACCATACTCCCTCTGCCATACTCCCTCTACCATACTCTCTCTGCCATACTCTCTCTGCCATACTCTCTCTACAATACTCTCTCTGCCATACTCCCTCTGCCATACTCTCTCTGCCATACTCCCTCTGCCATTCTCCCTCTACCATACTCTCTCTACCATTCTCCCTCTACTGTACTCTCTCTACCATACTCTCTACCGTACTCTCTCTGCCATACTCCCTCTACCATACTCTCTCTACCATACTCTCTCTACTGTACTCTCTCTACCATACTTTGTACCGTACTCTCTCTGCCATACTCCCTCTGCCATACTCTCTCTACCATTCTCCCTCTACCATACTCTCTACCGTACTCTCGCTGCCATACTCCCTCTGCCATACTCTCTCTACCATACTCCCTCTGCCATACTCCCTCTACTGTACTCCCTCTACCGTACTCTCTCTGCTATACTCCCTCTACCATACTCTCTCTACCATACTCCCTCTGCCATACTCTCTCTACCATACTCTCTCTGCCGTACTCCCTCAGCCATACTCCATCCGCCATACTCCCTCTGCCATACTCTCTCTACCATACTCCCTCAACCATACTCCCTCAACCATACTCCATCTACCATTCTCCCTCTACCGTACTCTCTCTACCATACTCTCTCTACCATACTCTCTACCGTATTCTTTCTACCATACTCCCTCTACTGTACTCTCTCTACCATACTTTCTACCGTACTCTCTCTACCATACTCTCTCTACCATCCTCCCTCTACCGTACTCTCTCTACCATACTCTCTCTACCATTCTCCCTCTACCGTACTCTCTCTACCATACTCTCTCTGCCATACTCCCTCTACCATACTCCCTCTGCCATACTCTCTCTACCATACTCTCTCTGCCATACTCTACCATACTCTCTCTACAATACTCTCTCTGCCATACTCTCTCTACCATACTCTCTCTACCATACTCCCTCTGCCATACTCCCTCTACCATACTCTCTCTGCCATACTCTCTCTGCCATACTCCCTCTGCCATACTCTCTCTACCATACTCCCTCTGCCATACTCCCTCTACTGTACTCCCTCTACCGTACTCTCTCTGCTATACTCCCTCTACCATACTCTCTCTACCATACTCCCTCTGCCATACTCTCTCTACCATACTCTCTCTGCCGTACTCCCTCAGCCATACTCCATCCGCCATACTCCCTCTGCCATACTCTCTCTACCATACTCCCTCAACCATACTCCCTCAACCATACTCCATCTACCATTCTCCCTCTACCGTACTCTCTCTACCATACTCTCTCTACCATACTCTCTACCGTATTCTTTCTACCATACTCCCTCTACTGTACTCTCTCTACCATACTTTCTACCGTACTCTCTCTACCATACTCTCTCTACCATCCTCCCTCTACCGTACTCTCTCTACCATACTCTCTCTACCATTCTCCCTCTACCGTACTCTCTCTACCATACTCTCTCTGCCATACTCCCTCTACCATACTCCCTCTGCCATACTCTCTCTACCATACTCTCTCTGCCATACTCTACCATACTCTCTCTACAATACTCTCTCTGCCATACTCTCTCTACCATACTCTCTCTACCATACTCCCTCTGCCATACTCCCTCTACCATACTCTCTCTGCCATACTCTCTCTGCCATACTCTCTCTGCCATACTCCCTCTGCCATACTCTCTCTGCCATACTCCCTCTGCCATTCTCCCTCTACCATACTCTCTCTACCATTCTCCCTCTACTGTACTCTCTCTACCATACTCTCTACCGTACTCTCTCTACCGTACTCTCTCTACTGTACTCTCTTTACTGTACTCTCTCTACCATACTTTGTACCGTACTCTCTCTGCCATACTCCCTCTACCGTACTCTCTCTACCATTCTCCCTCTACCATACTCTCTACCGTACTCTCGCTGCCATACTCCCTCTGCCATACTCTCTCTGCCATACTCCCTCTGCCATACTCCCTCAGCCATACTCCATCCGCCATACGCTCTCTGCCATACTCTCTCTACCATACTCTCTCTACCTTTCTCCCTCTACCATACTCTCTTTACCATACTCTCTCTGCCATACTCCCTCTACCATATTCCCTCTGCCATACTCTCTCTACCATACTCTCTCTACCATACTCCCTCTGCCATACTCTCTCTACCATACTCTCTCTACCATACTCCCTCTGCCATACTCTCTCTACCATACTCTCTCTGCCATACTCTACCATACTCTCTCTACAATACTCTCTCTGCCATACTCTCTCTACCATACTCTCTCTACCATACTCCCTCTGCCATACTCCCTCTACCATACTCTCTCTGCCATACTCTCTCTGCCATACTCTCTCTACAATGCTCTCTCTGCCATACTCCCTCTGCCATACTCTCTCTGCCATACTCCCTCTGCCATTCTCCCTCTACTGTACTCTCTCTACCATACTCTCTACCGTACTCTCTCTACTGTACTCTCTCTACTGTACTCTCTCTACCATACTTTGTACCGTACCCTCTCTGCCATACTCCCTCTACCGTACTCTCTCTACCGTACTCTCCCTACTGTACTCTCTCTACTGTACTCTCTCTACCATACTTTGTACCGTACTCTCTCTGCCATACTCCCTCTACCGTAGTCTCTCTACCATTCTCCCTCTACCATACTCTCTACCGTACTCTCGCTGCCATACTCCCTCTGCCATACTCTCTCTGCCATACTCCCTCTGCCATACTCCCTCTACCGTACTCCCTCTACCGTACTCTCTCTGCCATACTCCCTCTACCATACTCTCTCTACCATACTCCCTCTGCCATACTCTCTCTACCATACTCTCTCTGCCGTACTCCCTCAGCCATACTCCCTCTGCCATACTCCCTCTACCGTACTCCCTCTACCGTACTCTCTCTGCCATACTCCCTCTACCATACTCTCTCTACCATACTCCCTCTGCCATACTCTCTCTACCATACTCTCTCTGCCGTACTCCCTCAGCCATACTCCATCCGCCATTCTCCATCTACCATTCTTTCATTCCAAAGTGTGTTAGTATGTGATTGTGCTTCAAGCCCTCAATGCCTGTATTTTTTTTTGCATGATATACTATAAGCACACTATACTGTGCTTCCTTCATCACTGCATTATTTATCCCACCGGCTCATTTAAATCGATACACTGCTGTTTCCATACAGAGGAAACCGCAGAAGTCCAGCAGCTGCATCTCAGTCCTGCAGGGATCTTAAACACGAATGTGTGCTAAATATACCATCACGTCTTCTGTGTCTGAGCACCATAGAATTTCCAGAGAAACCATTATGTCATACAAACGCACTATTCCAGTCATATTGATGGTAACCACTTCCTTTTCACCACTTCCTGTTAATCCATGATTGCACTGGATCCATTCTGTTCGTTATTTAACTTCAAGACTCAGCTGTGTTTCATTTTCATTCAAGGATCAATAAACATATATACAGACTGATAGAGAGACAAACAGACTGATAGAGAGACAGGCAGACAGACTGATAGAAAAACAGACAGACAGACTGATAGAGAGACAGGCAGACATGTCTTTACAGACAGGGGTTTGAACTTACTCTGGCCTTATTATACATTGCGCTGAAGAGCTCTCTCTCTCTCTCTCTCTCTCTCTCTCTCTCTCTCTCTCTTTCTCTCTCACATTCTATCTCTTTATCTGTCTTCCTCCTGCCACTCTCTCTTTCTGTCTCTCCTCCTCCATCTCTTTCCTTCCTGTCTCTCTCACTCCATCTGTCTCTCCTCCATCTCTCTCATTCCTGTCTCTCTCACTCCATTTGTCTCTCCTCCTTCATCTCTCTCCTTTCTGTCTCTCTTTCTCCCTCTGCCCCCCCCAGGCGTCTGCACTGTACGAGGAACTTTATCCACATGCACCTGTTTGTGTCGTTCATGTTGCGAGCAGTCAGCATCTTTGTTAAAGACGTTGTTCTGTATTCGGAATCGAACTTTGATGAGACTCAACGAATCACAGTCGAGGATCTGAAATCCATCACTGAGGCTCCGCCCACTGAAAAAACTAAGTTTGTACGTACCTTTTTGATACTAAAATCGCTGGATCACTGAGCTTTAAATCTGGAGTTTCCTCTCAGAATCTATCCCAAGGGTATAGTGTTCTTTCTTTCTTTCTTTCTTTCTTTCTTTCTTTCTCGTTCTTTCTTTCTTTCTTTCTTTCTTTCTTACATGTTCATTCTTTCTTTCTTTCTTACATGTTCTTTCTTCCTTACATGTTCATTCTTTTTTTCTTTCTTACATGTTCTTTCTTTCTTTCTCATCTTTCTTTATTTCTTACATGTTCATTCTTTCTTTCTTACATGTTCTTTCTTTCTTTCTTACATTTTCTTTCTTTATTTATTTATTTCTTTCTCATTCTTTCCTACATTTTCATTCTTTCTTTCTTTCTCATTCTTTCTTTCCTTCTTTCTTTTTTATTCTTTCTTTTGTGCTTGCTTGATCATTTGTTGCTTTCATTCTTTTTGGATTTCTTCCTTGCTCGCTTTCTCTTTTTTTGTTTACTTTCTTTCTACACAAAAGGAGTGGAGTTTTAAACACCTTTACTGAACTTTGCTGATGAGCATGGTGTTCCTCACTTAAGGGATAAGTGATTATTAATTTTACGCTCTGCTTTCTCTGATCTTTTTAAATTAACATATAAACTAAATCTAAACGTTAACTTGAATAAAGAGTAGAATTGTACAGAAGTCATTAAATACTAAATGTTGGATTAGTTGTGGATAAAACAACTAATTTTATTTTTGATTAATTTTCCCGTTGTTGTTGTTGTTGTTGTTGTTGTTGTTGTTGTTGAAGATCGGCTGTAAGATCACTGTCACGCTCTTCCTGTACTTCCTTGCGACAAATTATTACTGGATCCTGGTGGAAGGCCTTTATCTCCACAGCCTCATCTTCATGACCTTCTTCTCTGACAGGAAGTACCTCTGGGGCTTCACTGTCATTGGCTGGGGTAAGTAAAGAGGCGGAGCTGCAAACACAGTTAAATATTCACACAGTGAATGATGGTGTGTGATTATGGAGCAGGAACTGCACTCTGACTGGTTACAGGGACATTTTGAGTTCTGAACTGAGTTCTGAATGTTCTCTTTTTTTTAGATTTCAGTTCTTCAGAAGCTTTACACTTTATTTCATTACACACTATGTTTACTATGTAAATGTATTACAAAAAAATAATTATATAACATTTCTTTATGATATTATTAATTTATTATGTGTATAATATTTAAAAATATGTATTTATTTAGTTAGTTATTTGTCATTTTTGTATATATTTCTATAGTTATTTACTCAGTTATTTGTTAGCTATTTATTCCTTTCTTTATTAATTTCTTGTTTTCTTCATGTACTGTAGAACAGTGTGTGTGTGTGTGTGTGTGTGTGTGTGTGTGTGTGTGTTCTGTTGTTTGTTATGGTGCTAACACTCTGCTCTAACTAGCAATTAGCTCCTCATATTTAAACATGACAAGATGAAAAAGAAATGTTTTAGAAATGAAAGCGAGGATAATGAGGGTAATTACTGCTGCGTCACCACATTTACATGTGAATGGCCGATAATTGTGGGCTGCACTAATATCCCACATTAGTTGGGGGGGGTCTAGAGGGAGTGGGGGGGGGGGGGGGGGAGCCATATCATGAGTCATGTGGAACATGTGGAGCCGGACCGTGTGTGTATTATGGGATGTTTGTATTTGGGCCTCACTGTACCTGCATTGTACACACTGTGCGAAGTGTGTGTGTGTGTGCACAGCGCATACAATGTGGATGCAGTGGAGTCACCTCACATCACTGATTAGTCCTAATATGTCCTGATACACGCGTATCTCACACCCATACACACGTATCTCACGAAGTTACACTCGTATCTCACACTGTTATATTCATATTTCAGGCCTTTACACTCGTATCTCACACCCATACACACGTATCTCATACCCATACACACGTATCTCACACCCATACACACGTATCTCCCACTGTTATACTCGTATCTCACACCCATACACACATATCTCACATTGTTACACTCGTATCTCACACCCATACACACATATCTCACACTGTTATACTCATATTTCAGGCCTTTACACTCTTATCTCACACTACAGAGATCTTTTTCATTAAATTTATATGTTGTTTAAATGTTTTCTTTTCTCCTCTTTATTTTATTTCATTCAGCGTTCATTCGTAAGGTTTTATGGCTTTCTATTATAATCCATGCTGACGTGGGGAATGTATTGAAGAATACAAAGCCTGCAGTTTTCTCTCTCTCTCACACACACACACACTCACACACACACACCACTTTAATTAATTAATGAATTGTTTATTACTGTCAGCTTTTAACGAGTCACAGCTCATGATTGACTGTTTGTGATTCGTTCTCACTCTCCTGTGTTCCAGGCGTCCCCGCTATGTTCGTCACCATATGGGCAAGTGTTCGAGCCACTCTCGCTGACACTGAGTGAGTAATACACACACACACACACACACACACACACACACACACACACACACACACGTACACACTGTTCACTGTTAGAAATATTGAGTATAGTCTGTCAGTCACATTAGTGTTGAGATGTTGACCTGTTTTTTAAGAATGAAAAAATGTGTGTGTGTGTGTGTGTGTGTGTGTGTGTGTGTGTGTGTGTGTGTGTGACGCAGATGCTGGGACCTGAGTGCTGGTAATCTGAAATGGATCGCGCAGATCCCCATTCTGACAGCCATCGCGGTGAGTTTCCTTGTGAACGAGCTGTTACTATAGAAATGATAACGAGCGCATTACAAAACTAACCGACACCTCCTGACCAATCAGAACACAGTATTCAGGGTGGTGTAACATTACTGTTACTGTAGAACTCTGGCATTTCACTACAAACAGACGTGATGAATTTATAACTACGGTTAAGTGAATAATGTATGAACGGTGATTATTTTTATTTTAAAGATTAATTTCCTGCTCTTCTTGAACATCATCCGAGTTTTGGCTACGAAGCTGAGGGAGAGTAACGCGGGCCGCTGTGACAGCAGACAGCAGTACAGGTGAACCGTCACCTCCTCACACACACAACATTCACACACACACCATTCAGTCAGAGCACTTACACTTTTATATTTTATTCTTTTAATGGCTAATTTTTGCTTTAATGTATAGTCTATTTTCATATTCAGTGTTGATTTGTAACATCAGCTTATTACCGACAAGCTGATCTTTATTTATTTATTTATTTATTTATATTATTTATGTTGTCTTGTTTATGGTTTCAGACTTTCGCTTCTTTTCCAACAGCATGAATGACTTTAATTCATATAATAAATCATTAAAATACTAAATAAACAACATGTTTAGAAGGTGCTGGGATTCTGATTAATCATAATTTATTTTTGTAAATTAACTTTTTTTTGTAGGTCTTTTTTCGTGTAGGAAAATTACAAGTTAAACGTCAGTGTTGGTGCTTTATGTCACTTTTCACTGACAGTTGTGATCTTTGTTTCACTTCTGTTTTTGGGTAGTTTATCAGGTTTTTTTATTAATCGGGCCAACATTTAAAAAAAATATTAGCTAATAATATATTAATTCAGTGTCATTAACATATTAATGAATAAACAGTTTTTTTGTGGGTTTAAGTTTTTGGGGTTGTGTTATATAGCGAGTATTGACTTGCTAATTACTGAAGTTTTTATTTTACTGTCTGAAGCTTCCAAGCTAATTTATTATCATTTAATATGGTTAATTTGTTAATAATAATAATAATAATAATAATAATAATAATAATAATAATAATGAGGTAATTGACACAAATAACAGTAATTACACAATTTTAATTTCACACAATTGCTTGGCTTATATGCAGTGTATTTATTTAGTCTTATTAATTTATTATTTATTAATTAAAAAGTTTTTTTGCCAATTTTTTGTGTTGTGTGATGTTAAATATTTAATTACTGAACCACAATTTTTTTAAAAATGTAATGTATTAATTTGACTTTATTTATTGTAGTTGCCATGTCATGATGATGATTGTTGTTGTTGTTGTTGTTTGTGTGCAGGAAGCTGCTGAAGTCGACGCTGGTGTTGATGCCGCTGTTTGGCGTTCACTACATCGTGTTCATGGCAATGCCGTACACGGAGGTGTCCGGAGTCCCCTGGCAGATTCAGATGCACTGCGAGATGCTCATTAACTCCTTTCAGGTATCGATTTTCTTTTTTTCCTTTTTTTAAAGAGCCTGCTTTATCTGTTTCAGCATTGAGAATGACGACATGTCGGAATGTGACGAGTTATGTTGCCTAGCAACGAGGAGCAGAGGTTACAGAGAAGATTCATACTTACTCCAAATAAAGCTTATTATCCAAGATGCCTTCCCTTATTTAGTTTCATATCAGAGCTACGAGGCTAATGTAGCTAACAAAGATTAGGAGCTTACAACCTCCAGGTTAGCGTTTAGCTCACAACTTATACAACTTATACAACTTAAATCAGAAAAACACCTAAAAAAATTATAACCATGTGATCATGTCCTGTTCCTGTTACAGTGCAATATGTGTGTATATATATATATATATATATATATATATATTTATATATAATATTTTTACCTCTCAAATATTCTCTTTATGCATCTTTTCATCTTTGTATTTTTTCCTCCCATGTATTCTCTCGTTGCAAATATTTCTTCTTTTTTAAAATTTTCCTCTGACGGATGTTTTTTTTGTATTTTATTCTTTTTTCCCTCTCCCCCATGGATTTATTCTTGTTTTGCTGCCATTTTTTTGTTTTTAATTTGTGCATAATGATTGTTTTCCCTTTTTTTATTCTCCTACTCATCTTCTCATTTTTTTTTCTCTTAGGAGTCCATAAAAATGTTCATGTTTATTTCACTGTGTAAATTACTTCCCATTTTCTGACCTTCATGTTTCACTGTTCACTTGTCTTTTGTCTTTGATTTATTGAATAATATTATATTATTCAATTATTATATATATATATATATATATATATATATATATATATATATATATATATATATATATATATACACAAAACAAACTACAATACAGTGAGTAGGAATAACTCATAAATAACATATCAGTAACTACTCAGTAACTCCACAGTAACTCATCAGTAACTCATCAGTAACTCATCAGTAACTCATCAGTCACTCCACAGTAACTCCTCAATAACTTCTCAGTAACTCCTCAGTGACTATTCAGTAACTCATCAGTAACTCATCACAGATGTTTGACGTTCGTGTGTATATGTGTGTGTGTGCGTGAGTGTGTGTGTGTATGTGTGTGTATTCACTGACAGATGATTTTGTTCCCCTCATTGCAGGGTTTTTTTGTTGCGATTATTTACTGCTTCTGTAATGGAGAGGTAAGATCACTTCCATCACTCTATTTATTGAATAGTTGAACGCATAATTGCTTCCTCCGTATAACCTTCAAATTCAACATCAACACATTAAAATATCATCATATTTAAATATTTAGTACAAATAATTCAAACATACTTATTATACTATGACAAAGCACAAAAAGAAAAAAAAAGAAATTCAATAATGTTACGTTCCTTTCAGTAAGAGGCCACACAATTAGCTTTGTTTTTGGACCTTCCTAATGCTAATCCTGGCTATTTAGTTAGCTGGCTAGCTATGGTAGTCAGCATGATCTTCAGTGACTGTTTAAGATAGTGAGTAAACAAGTAGTTACAAATTTTATATTAGCAAATAAATCAGTTGTAATGAATTGTTAGTGATGCTGTTTAAACTGTAACACAAATGCTAACTTTTGTGTCGTGTCCAGGTCCAGGCGGAGATTAAGAAGTCGTGGAGCCGGAGGACGCTGGCGTTGGACTTTAAGCGGAAAGCACGCAGCGGTAGTAGCACGTACAGCTACGGCCCGATGGTTTCCCACACCAGCGTGACCAACGTGACGTCGCGGCAGCGTGACGTCAGCATGCGGCTTACGCCTGCTAATGCTACTGCTACCACCAACGGGCACCGGAACCTTCCGGGCTATGTGAAGAACGGCTCAGTGTCGGACCAGTCCAACCCGTCATCTGCTCACGAACTCCACGTGCAGGAGGATGAGCCGTCCAAGATGGTGATGGACGAAAAACCCGCTCCGTTGGTGGAGGAAGAGCGGGAAACGGTCATGTGACTTGATAGCTGTTACAAAGAACCTCAGGATCTGCTCTCGGAGGAGTTTGCTCTATAAGCCTAGTGTTTAAAGGCTAATGAAGGAACTCTGGACCACCAGCAGAATTCAGAAGACAATATTCAAAATTCATTGCTCTCAGATGAAGATGATATTTAATATGTACAATATTGTATAAATGTATTCTGTATAGTCAAATGTGTGATTACGTGGTGCATTTTTTTTGGAAAAAAAAATCAGGTGTTTTTACGTTCTTCTCACGTGAGTACTTTAGAGAAAACTCATTTTTTGTTGTTGTTGTAGCTGAAACTTTTTAAGGTAATTTTTTTTGAAGTAACCATAATAACTTCAGGTATCTTCAGGTTCATGTCGCTCGTTATCGAGCTTCTCACACAAGTTTATCATTTCACATGGAAGTCGTAACGTTTACTTTTACACCAGAATAATCCTTCAGTTAGTTTTTTTAAGAAAAAAAAATCTCTTAAAGAAAAAATCTTTCATGAAACGTTTTAAAGAACACGTGACCTTTTTCAGACCTACAGCATCTCAGCAAATCCATCTCGTTCCTAGAATCCTCCATTTCTGTGCTTCATAGCCGTTAGCATGCGCGTGTCCGTACTTGTCGCTATGTTGTCGTTGCTTAGCATTGAAACGCTGGCTTGTTAATTTCCCCTCTAGTTTGAAAATGTTTGCTATTTGTCAGATTTATTTGGAGGTCAAATTGATGTATGTTTTTGTCATGACCTCACTTCCTCTCAAGGATTCCACACATTCACTCATTACATACAGACAGTTTAGGAAATAAGCTAACAGGAAGAAGGAAGATGCAGCTAATCAGCTAGTTTTTGTCACATAACTAGCTAACTTAGCTAACCCTCTATTCTGCTAACAATAGCTAGCACTAATTGACGGCAAAAAACTGGAACTGAATTATCTGATTGGAAAATCTAATGAATTCATATAAAGACATTTCTATTTTGATTTTATTTAAACATCCAGTGTTTCATTATCGCTTAAACTTTGTCAGTTTCAATTTTATCTCCTTTTGCAGATTAACCTTCATCTCAAAACAAATGTTATATTTATTTATTGGATTTTTTAAAAAAATGTATAGTAAAAGCTTAAAATCCGTAAATCGACTCAGTGTGTAAAAGTGTGTCAAGGTTTGCATTCGTGCAGGTCAAAATGTTTACAAACAAAATTAAAAAACCTAAAACAGAAAAATGTTGGTATTGTGCGTGAAAAGAGCCGCCGTTGTGCTAACGCTTCTGTAACGTTATGGCAACTAGAAAGGGATCTTAGTGCTACGGTACACTGACGACTTATTAAAGTGACATTGCTAGTTGACTTTTACACAATCAAACTTAAAGCTTCTTAAAACTAAACATAATCCTCAGCTGGCTGGCTAGCTGTCTGCACAGCTAAGTAACTGAATATTTCATCTAGCAAAATTTGTTCTAGTTTAAAGAAAACATCCTAAATATTTGTCGGTTGCTAACTAGCTAACGGAGCATGTTAGCTAGCTCTAGACCCAGGATACTTTTACATTGAAGGTTTATTTTACTCACTTGAGGAAAATGATATGATATGATCATATGATCATTTTGGAACATTTAATGGAATTTTTTTTAGAAAGAATTTTATTAAATTAGCAATGTTGCTTTAAAAAGTTACAAAGTGTGTTGTTGTTTTTTGTTTGTTTGTTTGTTTGTTTTTACACGTAATTGTTTTCAGAAATTAGCAGATTTGAAAGCTTTCATATTTTGTTGTGCTTTATTTTACAAAAATCTGTTGCAAGTGTCTAAAATAGTATGCTTTTTTATTTTAAAAACTGTAAAAGTGTCATGGTCTTTAAAATTCTTTTTATTTCCTGTAAATATTTTAAAAGGTAAAACATTCTTCTGGGTGCTTTTTTTTTTTGTACATTTTTTGTTTTTTCTCAGAGTTTCCGCGCGGTATTGTTTACTGAATTAAAAGCTAAATTGTTTATATTACAGTAAAAATAATTCTAAGTATTAGCACCTTATGTGTATCTATACATGTAATTATATATATATATATATATATATATATATATATATATATATATATATATATATATATATATATATATATATAGTGTGTGTGTGTGTGTGTGTGTGTGTGTGTGTGTGTGTGTATGTATGTATGTATGTATGTGTGTGTGTGTGTGATCTCACTGTGAGGAATTATTATTTTATTGACCAGTATTAAAAAAAAACAAAGTTGCACAGAATAATGAAGGAATTAATTGTTTATAAGGTGTTTTATTTTTATATTCGTGGGGCATTAATGATGGTGAGTGTGTCGATGATCAGTTCTAACCTACAATATGTTCAACAGATGGATGTGTACCTACATAAAATCTTTACAAAGCTGAAGCAGCAATATCCCATAATTATGTTCATCGTCATGACAGTGCAAAAAAATTGCCACCCTCTGTACATATGAGCAAAGAAGGCTGTGAAAATTTGTCTTTATTGTTTTGTTAAAAAAATTCACAAAATTACTCTGCTCTCATGGATATCAAACAATTGCAAACACAACACAGGTTTATCCAAAAATATATATATATTTGTTAAATATAGATGTGCAACAGCTCTGAGTCTTCTCCTATAATGCCTGATGAGGTTGGAGAATACATGGTGAGGGATCTGAGAGCGTTCCTCCATACAGAATCTCTCCAGATCCTTCACATTTCGAGGTCCACGCTGGTGGAGTCTCCTCTTCAGTTCTCCCCACAGGGTTTCTATGGGGTTCAGGTCAGGGGACTGGGATGGTCAGGGCAGGACCTTGATTTTGTGGTCAGTAAACCATTTCTGTGTTGATTCTGATGATGTTTTGGATCATTGTCCTGCTGGAAGATCCAACCACGGCCCATTTGAAGCTTTCTGCCAGAGGCAGTCAGGGTTTCATTTAATATCTGTTGATATTTGGTAGAGTCCATGATGCCATGTATCCTAACAAAATGTCCAGGTCCTCTGGCAGAAAAACAGCCCAAAACATTAAAGATCCTCCTCCATATTTAACCGTGGGCATGAGGTACTTTTCCATATGGCTACCTCTCTGTGTGACCAAAACCACCTCTGTGTTTATTACCAAAAAGCTCTATTCTGGTTTCATCTGACCATCGAACCCGATCCCATCTGAAGCTCCAGTAGTGTCGGCACACTGAAGACGCTCCAGTTTGTTTTTGGATGACAGTAGAGGCTTTTTTCTTCAAACCCTTCCAAACAGCTTGTGGTGATGTAGGAGACTTCAGATTGTAGTTTTGGAGACTTTCTGACCCCAAGACACAACTAACTTCTGCAGTTCTCCAGCTGTGATCCTTGGAGATGTTTTATCCACTCGAACCGTCCTCTTCACAGTGCGTTGAGACGATATAGACACACGTCCAATTCCAGGTCGATTCATAACATTTCCAGTTGACTGGAACTTCTTAATTATTGCCCTGATGGTGGAAATGGGCGTTTTCAATGCTTGTGCTATTTTCTTATAGACACGCCCCATTGTGTGAAGCTCAACAACCTTTTGCTGCACATCACAGCTATATTCTTGGACTTACCCAGTGTTATGAATGACTAAGGGAATGTGGCCTGTGTGTCACCTCATATTTACACCCCTGTGGAACAGGAAGTCATGGTTGAAAAATTTCCTGTTCCTAGTCACCCAGGTGTACTAAAAAATTTTAAATATCAATGGGAATATGCTTAAAATATATTTTTCTCATATCAATTCATAGGGGTGACAATTGTTGCACACCTATAATTAACAAAGATATATTTTTTGATAAACCTGTGTTGTGTTTGCAATTGTTTGATATCCATTAGAGCAGAGTATTTTTGTAAAATTTTTTAAACAAAAGATCAATAAGAAAAATCTTTCACAACCTTCTTTGCTCATATTTACCAAGGGTGCCAATATATATAAATAGAATGTATCTAATATTTTTCATTATAATATTAATAAAAGAAAAGAATTTTAAGAAATATTTATTTCTGGAACTTTTTACTAATTTGAAATTGAGATAAATCAAAACATATTTTTGCTTTATTCTCAAATAAAAACTAAAAATAATAAAATATGAGACAATTTAAAGCTTGTAATGATTGTTTTTAAAAATGTCACACACCGTTTAATGTTAAATTTAACATAATCATATAAATACAAACTTTACATAAAATATCTTGATTATAGTTCAATTTTTCATTTGTTTCCCCAAATTATTGGATTATTATCAATATAATATTATTTCTGCACTTTTTAAAATAATAATTACAAGCTTGAAATTGGGAGAAAATTTAGCTTCTTTCTAGAAATGAAAGCTTGAGATAATTTGTTTTAAAAGCTAGAAGTGAATAAAACTGGAAGGTTCTGGCAGAAGTGTAGATAAAGTGGACGATGTGTTGATGTTCAGGTGAATATAATTCAGTTTGATGTTTCTCTCAGCTTTATTAAATTCCACTAGCTGTTTATCCGCCGCTAATCGCATCTCACGTCTCAAACACTAGCGCTTTAAATATCTGAGTGTTTATTAGAATCACCACAAAGAGCTGCTAAACCTTAATCAGCTAGCAAACTGGCTAATCAGCTAGTAAAACAGCTAATCAGCTGGCAAACCGGCTAATCAGCTAGTAAAACAGCTAATCAGCTAGCAAACCGGCTAATCAGCTAGTAAAACAACTAATCAGCTAGCAAACCGGCTAATCAGCTAGTAAAACAGCTAATCAGCTGGCAAACCGGCTAATCAGCTAGTAAAACAGCTAATCAGCTAGCAAACCGGCTAATCAGCTAGTAAAACAACTAATCAGCTGGCAAACCGGCTAATCAGCTAGTAAAACAGCTAATCAGTAACTAGCATACAAGATCTGACCTACATGCTATCTTTCTTTTGTTTTTCCTTTTTCTGACCTTCACACATGAAACATTTCCCTTCTTTCTTTCTTTCTTTCTTTCATTCTTTCTTATTACTTTCTTTCTGTCTTAATTTCTTTCTCTTACTTATCCTTACACCTCCACAAGTCAATCTTTCTGTCTTAATTTCTTTCTTTCTCTTTGTTCTTTCTCTGTTTTTCTTTCTTTCTTTTCTTCCGTTCTTTCTTCCTTTCTTTCTGTCTTAATTTCTTTCTCTTTCTTATCCTTACACCTCCACATGTCAATCTTTCTGTCTTAATTTTCTCTCTCTCTCTCTCTCTCTCTCTCTCTCTCTCTGTGTGTGTGTATTATGTAGTAATGTGTGTGTTGCGGTGGACAGGGGTGTGTGGTGTTTTTTTTTTTGTTTGTTTCTGTAAATGTAAACACTGTAAACCTGGATATTGTGCTGATTATATTGTGAAGCAGAAATAAACATGTAGACGATGTGATTATTGTGTCTGATGTAATCTAAACATAACGGTCAGATCTTCACACCAGATCATTAGATGTTTAGCTAGATTTAAATAATAATAATTATTATAACTAGCTAGCTAACCAGTGCTAATGTATTGGGGGTTTCTGCTGTGTGTAGGTTTTAATGTGTACAAAAGGAAAATTGCTAGCTAACTTTTCTCACAATTAAACAAAGTTAACATTAAAAATGAACTGTAATCCTAACGACCAGCTGATCCTGACTAGGATCTAGACTAGACTAGCCAGATAAGTAAATTTACCTACATTAATTTAAAGAAACACAGCACTATCGAAATGTTCAAAAATATTTATCATACAGCTGTAAGTTAGTTACAGCTACATTTATATAGCACTTTTTTTTAGACACTCAAAGCACTTTACATAGTAATGGGGTGGGTGGGTGGGTTCTCCTCAACCAACACTAGTGTGTATCCTCCACCTGGACGATGCGACAGCAGCCGTAGTGCTCCAGAACTCCCACCACACACCAGCTATTAGTGGAGGAGAGAGAGTGATGTAGCCAGTTCAGAGAGGGAGATTATTAGGGGGTGATGGAGAAGGCCAATGGGGAATTTGGGCAGGACCCCGGGGTTATACCCCTACTCTTTACCATAAGTGATTTTTAATGGCCACAGAGAGTCAGGACCTCGGTTTAACATCTCATCCAAAAGACGCTGCTGTTTTTACAGTATAGTGTCCCCATCACTATACTGGGGCATTAGACCCCACACAGACCACAGGGTGAGCGCCCCCTGCTGGCCTCACTAATCCCACTTCCAGCAGCAACCTTAGTTTTCCCCACGAGGTCTCCTGTCCAGGTACCGACCAGACTCAACCCTGCTTAGCTTCAAAGGGAAACCAGGCACGATATGGCTCGGGCAAAGCTGTGACTCTAATTAACCCGCAAAAAACACTGAATGTTTCTGTACAAGTTTCTTCAAATCATCCTGTTTTCATCCGACTGTAGAAGCCGAAGAGCTTACAAAGCATGTACAGGATCTCACTGTGGAAAAGAACCATGCATTAGATGTACCACGGAACACCATGAAGGCCATCATAAACAACTGGAGAAAAATGGTGCACCGCAGTGACATCACCAAGAGCAGGACGTCCCTCCACAATTTCTAAAAGGACAAGACAAAAACTTACCAGGGAGGCTGCCCTACTTACCAAGAGACCTCAAGAGTCTCAAGACCACCAAGAGACTTACCAAAAGACCTCAAGCAACATTAAAGGAGCTGCAGAAACATCTCAGAAGTACTGATTACTCTCTGAACGTGACAACAATCTCTCATATTCTTCAGATGTTTGGACGATGGGGTAGGGCGGCTCAATGGAAGCATTTTCTCATGAAACAAAACCAAACCTAAACTTAAAAGATAAGTTTAATACAAGAACAAGACAACTTATCACCTGAAGAACACCGTCCTCATGGTGAAGCATGGTGGTGGCAGCATCATGCTATAGTTCTGCTTCTCT
This sequence comes from Ictalurus punctatus, assembly GCF_001660625.3. NCBI lineage: Eukaryota > Metazoa > Chordata > Actinopteri > Siluriformes > Ictaluridae > Ictalurus > Ictalurus punctatus. The sequence goes on from NC_030422.2 coordinate 34,127,414, forward strand.
TCAGCTGGAACTGGGGCTGTAGCCAGGATAAATGGAATCATGGATATCTCCAAATGCCGATCTATTTCAGCACTAAACCTGTAGGCGTCTGTCAGACAGATGAAGACGAAGATGAAGGAAGAAGATGAAGATGAAGATAAGTCTCAGCTTCCAGCACGATGACGATGTTGGCTGCTGTTTCACGTTAAAGGTGGGAAAAGATCTGACATGACTTGAATATAAACCCGTCTAAAACTTAAACCAAAAATCAAGTGTTTACTCCACAAGCGTACAGGAAACATCTTTATTTTTAAAATATATTTACAAATTTACAATAAAATACAAAAACTCGTCTTTAAACCAATCAGGGTTTTTTTTTTTGTAAAAAAGGAAATAAATAAAACATTGCACTAGAAAAAAAGTTTAGCACGATCACTTCTTTGCTGATTTTTTGGCCCCGCCCCCTTTTTCACCCTTCCCTTCCTCGGATTCACTTTTCTTCTCCTCTCCTTTGCCCTCCTTCTCCTTTGCTGCCTTCTTTCCTTCTTTCTCTTTCTTCTTCTCTCCTTCCACTTTCTCCGACACCGTATTCACTTCCACTTTAGCCGCTGTGAAAGGAATAAGAGGAGAGAGCAAAAGATCACCAGAGGTTACTGAGTAACAGCGTAGCTGAACTCAGAATGACATATTACTCTTCATTACTGTGTGTGTGTGTGTGTGTGTGTGTGTGTGTTTATGGGGTGCACCTGCAGCTCTGTTATATAATCACACACTAACATTAACATATGATGTTCTTTACCCTACAGCCTGTCTCCTGGACACTACAGTGTGTGTGTGCGTGTGTTCACCTGCAGTTCTGTTATATAATCACACACTAACATTAACATATGATGTTCTTTACCCTACAGACTGTCTCTTGGACACTACAGTGTGTGTATGTGTGTGTGTGTGTGTGTGTGTGTTTCTCAGTTGGACAGGTGGACTCCTCCATATGCATCACTAATTTCCATGTAAATAACATCACTGTGCTGTTCTGTATCTGTCTCTTTTTCTCTCAGTCTCTTTCTTCATACCTGTCTGTCTTTCTATCTCTCTCTCTCTCTCTCTCTCTCTCTGAGTGGGCGGAGCATGATGAGTGCGAGTGATAGTCGTTTGTGTCTTGTACGTGTGCTCAAACTTTTTCTATCTTTTTTCTCCATGTCTTATACGTGTTCTTGGTTACATTACATTACGTTAGGATTTAAAGTCAGCACCCGGCGTCTCTCTGGGAGACATGATGCATCCGAGCATAATGAGTTTTGAAAATGTAAGGCAGTGTCATGGAGTAAGAGTAGAGTCTGTAGCTGTTGTGGAGCAGTGCTGTTTGGCACGCGGTGGGAGAGATTGCGGGTCGTGACAATATTGTTTCGTCCTCGCGGATGAACAACGCAATCGTTCATTTTCTGAATTCTGTCGAAAAGGTAAACGAAGTCGTCCAAAGTGGCGTCGCATCAAACGGCTCACTGCTACCTGCTTTTCCTCTGACTATCCCTTCTAAAAAGATCACACTGTCTAACGTTCGTCCATTTGTAAAAGATCAGATCCCTGCGCAAGAACTGTCATGCTACATAAACTAGTTTCCACTATCACGAAAGTTCGCCGTTAGAAGTCGGTGTTTCTGAAGCGTGTAGTCTCATTTAGTAGACCTGGATTTTAAATTCAGAATCAATGGCTTTGATTACACAGTCTTTGAAACTTCTGATCCTGCAGTTAAATGCTTTACCTCATACTTTAACTGATGCAGGTACAAGCACGGAACAAGCTGCGTCTGTGAGCGAAGCCGTTGAGGATGGGCCAGCAGCTGCTTTCCTTCAAAACTCTTTTTTTAATTTGGAAATGAAAAATGGTCAGAGCAGAATTATTCACTCTTTACGCACAGCTACACGGCGAGTGCTCACCGAGCCTGGTGATATACATAGCTGTGCTGTAGAGGTCTATTCAGACCTTTACCTACGTGAATTGGTGGAATGAGGTATAGCCGCTTGCCATGAACGTGAACGAGGAGCAAGAACAGACTTTGTCATTACAAGAGCTTCATACCACCATGATGAGCATGGACGATGGTAAATCTCCTGGAACTGATGGGTTACTCTATGGTCCATCATCGGCGTGGATCTGCTGAAAGTTCCTAATGACAGTCTGAAAGGAGAACTCCTGACACTGTAGAAGAGCAGTCATCACCTTGTTATCTAAAAAGGGCGATCTTCAGAGTATCAGGAATTGGTGCCCCGTTTCTGAATATAAAATTCTGTCTAAGGCTCTGGCCGTAAGACTAGGCAACATTATGGGCCAGTTGAGAGATTTTGATTTGATTTAATTAGGGATGTTTTGGATGCTTCTAAACTTTTGGGAGTCAACACTGGGCTGATCTCTCTTGATCAAGGCTAGGCCAGGATGTGCCATGTCTAGCCATAGAGCCGTTATTTAATAAATTACAAGCTCGTTTAAAAAGGTCTGGCTTCCCCTGGTTGTAATAATTATTTTTATCTTTAAACATATGACATTTAGACACGACTTTAGACATATTTCCTCCGCTAAGGTTAATTGGGTGAAAAGTGAAGCCTTATTAGTGGAAGCTGGAGTGCTGACCTTCCCAGACTAGCTGGAGGACTGCTCTGGATTAGAGGCGGTCTAAAACACCTTGGTGTCTATTTGGGAAATGATTTTTTTTTTAAAGGAGAACGTTAGGAAAGTCTACTTGAGAAAGTAAAAAGATGTTTGGAAAAATGGAAATGTTTACTCCTTCAAATGTCATATAGAAGGCATATTCTTATCATTAATAACCTTGTGGCATCTTCACTATGGCATAGAGCTCTTGTGTAGATCCCTAAATGGACATCTTGCAAATATTCAGAGAGAACTGGGGGACTTTTTCCAGGATAAGTACTACTGGATACCGAAAAGCATTCTGTTTTTGCCCAAGGAGGAAAGAGGCCGAGGTCTAGTTAATCTCCCCACCTATCTCCTGTCTCCAATATATCCAGAAACTTTTAAAGAGACCTTTTACACTTGTGTGGAGACCGTTGGCATTAAGTATTTTAGGAAAAGTGGGTGGTATGGAACTAGCTTTAGCTTTGTTTTTAATGGATCATAAAAGGATGCATTTTAATGGAATTCTCTTCTTTTATCAAAGTTTATTTAAAGCTTAGGTTTTGTTTTGTGTTTTTTTTTTCTGTTAGCAGATAGAACCAGCAACTTCACTTCACTGGTTGTTGGAGGAACCGATTGTATTCTGAGTTCTCTGGGGAAGAGATTCCGGGTCTAATGAACCTATTGCGTCATGGAAAACTTTTTAAGTTAAAAATTATTATAAAGGAATCAGGATATGATTTACAAAATTTGGAGAAAGTCGCTAGGCTTAGATTAATTTATTTTGCTAGTGAATTTCTTGGTAAATTAGCTTTGAGGAGATTGGTGCAGGGATTTTAATCCCTGATAATAAAGATCTTTTTCCAGTAATTGAGATCACACCTGTTTTAGGTCAGCCTCTGATTACTAGTCCTCTGTTGATCTTGGGAGTTAATGAACACATTGATTTCAGCAGGAGAGAAGGTTTTATAATAATGTGTTCTGAAAGCAATTCACCAACGTAATGTAAGTGATAAAGCAGATACAGTATGGAGAGAGAAACTGAGGATCAACGTTTAAACCAACCCTTTCTGGGAGAGCACTTTGGTTCTTCTGGTCTGGAGTGTCAGTGTGGTGGGGGTTAGTAGGTGTTGGAGTTGGTTGTTGTGGTCTGGAGTGTCAGTGTGGTGGGGGTTAGTAGGTGTTGGACTTGGTTGTTGTGGTCTGGAGCGTCAGTGTGGTGGGGGTTAGTAGGTGTTGGACTTTGTTCTTCTGGTCTGGAGTGTCAGTGTGGTGGGGGTTAGTAGGTGTTGGACGTAGTTCTTCTGGTCTGGAGCATCAGTGTGGTGGGGGTTAGTAGGTGTTGGAGGTTGTTCTGGTCTGGAGCATCAGTGTGGTGGGGGTTAGTAGGTGTTGGAGGTTGTTCTGGTCTGGAGCATCAGTGTGGTGGGGGTTAGTAGGTGTTGGACGTGGTTGTTCTGGTCTGGAGTGTCAGTGTGGTGGGGGTTAGTAGGTGTTGGACTTGGTTGTTGTGGTCTGGAGTGTCAGTGTGGTGGGGGTCAGTAGGTGTTGGACTTTGTTCTTCTGGTTTGGAGTGTCAGTGTGGTGGTGGTTAGTAGGTGTTGGACGTAGTTCTTCTGGTCTGGAGTGTCAGTGTGGTGGGGGTTAGTTAGTGTTGGAGGTTGTTCTGGTCTGGAGCATCAGTGTGGTGGGGGTTAGTAGGTGTTGGACATGGTTGTTCTGGTCTGGAGTGTCAGTGTGGTGGGGGTTAGTAGGTGTTGGACTTGGTTGTTGTGGTCTGGAGTGTCAGTGTGGTGGGGGTTAGTAGGTGTTGGACTTTGTTCTTCTGGTCTGGAGTGTCAGTGTTGTGGGGGTTAGTAGGTGTTGGACGTAGTTCTTCTGATCTGGAGCATCAGTGTGGTGGGGGTTAGTAGGTATTGGAGGTTGTTCTGGTCTGGAGTGTCAGTGTGGTGGTGTTAGTAGGTGTTGGACGTGGTTGTTCTGGTCTGAAGTGTCAGTGTGGTGGGGGTTAGTAGGTGTTGGACGTGGTTGTTCTGGTCTGAAGTGTCAGTGTGGTGGGGGTCAGTAGGTGTTGGACGTGGTTGTTCTGGTCAGAAGTGTCAGTGTGGTGGGGGTTAGTAGGTGTTGGACGTGGTTGTTCTGGTCTGAAGTGTCAGTGTGGTGGGGGTCAGTAGGTGTTGGACGTGGTTGTTCTGGTCTGAAGTGTCAGTGTGGTGTGGGTCAGTAGGTGTTGGACGTGGTTGTTCTGGTCTGAAGTGTCAGTGTGGTGGCGGTTAGTAGGTGTTGGATGTGGTTGTTCTGGTCTGAAGTGTCAGTGTGGTGGGGGTTAGTAGGTGTTGGACGTGGTTGTTCTGGTCTGGAGTGTCAGTGTGGTGGGGGTTAGTAGGTGTTGGACGTGGTTGTTCTGGTCTGAAGTGTCAGTGTGGTGGGGGTCAGTAGGTGTTGGACGTGGTTGTTCTGGTCTGAAGTGTCAGTGTGGTGGGGGTTAGTAGGTGTTGGATGTGGTTGTTCTGGTCTGAAGTGTCAGTGTGGTGGGGGTTAGTAGGTGTTGGATGTGGTTGTTCTGGTCTGAAGTGTCAGTGTGGTGGGGGTTAGTAGGTGTTGGACGTGGTTGTTCTGGTCTGGAGTGTCAGTGTGGTGGGGGTTAGTAGGTGTTGGACGTGGTTGTTCTGGTCTGAAGTGTCAGTGTGGTGGGGGTTAGTAGGTGTTGGACGTGGTTGTTCTGGTCTGAAGTGTCAGTGTGGTGGGGGTCAGTAGGTGTTGGACGTGGTTGTTCTGGTCTGAAGTGTCAGTGTGGTGGGGGTTAGTAGGTGTTGGATGTGGTTGTTCTGGTCTGAAGTGTCAGTGTGGTGGGGGTTAGTAGGTGTTGGATGTGGTTGTTCTGGTCTGAAGTGTCAGTGTGGTGGGGGTTAGTAGGTGTTGGACGTGGTTGTTCTGGTCTGAAGTGTCAGTGTGGTGGGGGTTAGTAGGTGTTGGACGTGGTTGTTCTGGTCTGGAGTGTCAGTGTGGTGGGGGTCAGTAGGTGTTGGACGTGGTTGTTCTGGTCTGGAGTGTCAGTGTGGTGGGGGTCAGTAGGTGTTGGACGTGGTTGTTCTGGTCTGAAGTGTCAGTGTGGTGGGGGTCAGTAGGTGTTGGACGTGGTTGTTCTGGTCTGGAGTGTCAGTGTGGTGGGGGTCAGTAGGTGTTGGACGTGGTTGTTCTGGTCTGAAGTGTCAGTGTGGTGGGGGTTAGTAGGTGTTGGATGTGGTTGTTCTGGTCTGAAGTGTCAGTGTGGTGGGGGTTAGTAGGTGTTGGATGTGGTTGTTCTGGTCTGAAGTGTCAGTGTGGTGGGGGTCAGTAGGTGTTGGACGTGGTTGTTCTGGTCTGAAGTGTCAGTGTGGTGGGGGTTAGTAGGTGTTGGACATGGTTGTTGTGGTCTGGAGCATCAGTGTGCTGGGTTACTGATTGGAAGGTCACAGGTTCCAGCCCCAGCACTGCCAAGCTGCCACTGTTGGACCCTTAACCTTCTTTGCTCCAGGGGGCGCTGTATCATGTCTGACCCTACACTCTGACCCCAACTTCCTAATACGCTGGGTTATGTGAAGAAAAGAATTTCACGGTGCATATGTATATGTGATCAATAAAGACTCATTATCATTATCATTATCATTAATGACTTTACTACTTTATCACCCTGGTCGACGTTGTAAACAGACACAATAATGGTCACAATAATGAATATGAGAGCGACACTAATATAAACAAATGGTGTTTCATGTTTACATTTACAGAAATAGTAGTAGTAAAAGTTTTTCAAATTCTGTATTGCTTTCTTTTTCATCAATCTGTGTGTCTGGTGCTTCCTTTTCTTCTTCTCGTCCCAGGTCAGATTCCACCTCTTCTTGCTCTCTCTCTCTCTGTCTGTCTCTGTCTGTGTCTCTCTGTTTGTCTGTCTCTGTCTGTCTGTCTCTCTCTCCCTCTCCCTCTCTCCCTCAACATTCATCTCTGACTGTTCTCTTACATCTCTCTCTTTTTCTCCATCTTCCACCTCTTCTTTTTCTCTCTCCACTTCAACATGCATCTCTAGCTTGTCATTTCTGCCTTTCAAATTTCATTTTAAAGATAATTTAAGATTTTAATGACCTCATATCACAAATTTTTGCTACAGGACTTCATTTACCATATTAAGTAACAAGGGGCAGGTTACTATATGTATATAGTATATCTATATAACTATATAACTAATATATATATATATATATATATATATATATATATATATATATATATATATATATATATATATATATATATATATATATATATATATATATATATATATATATATTATACAAGTTGATAAGGAAGCTGTCCCTTTCGCTGCCTCCTTCTTCAGTTTGTCCTTAATTTTCTGCCGTCTCTGTCTGTTTGGCATCGCGCCTTTACTGACGATTCCGAACGTGAATGTGTGCTGTGTTCCCTGCGATCTGGATCTTTTCTGAAAGGTCATGATGTTACTCTCTCTCTCTTTCTCACACTGTACCTATCTGTCTCTGTTTCTCCCTGTCACACAGCCTGTGTTTTATCAAGATATTTCCATGCTCTGTGTGTGTGTGTGTGTGTGTGTGTGTGTGTGTGTGTGTGTGTGTGTGTGTGTGTGTGTGTATGTGTGTATGTGTATCATGTAATGAGGGCGGAGGTAAAGGTTTTATTAAGAGGCAGGCAGACAAATCTAAAACGTAGTAAAAAAAACATGCACAGGGTCGGGCGATGAGCAAGCGGGGAAAAGTAGAGACGAGAAATAAAGAAACGAGGACGAGAGCAGGATCCAAACACCGGGAAACAAGGACAATGAACAAAACGGCTCGGTATGTACTAGCGGCAAAACACAAACTATACTTCACCCTGAACAAAGACATGCGAGGGGTTTAAATACTCAACACAATCAAAAGGGGATAACACAGAACAGCTGAGACACTTTAGGAAACAGCCAATAATAATACAGGGGCGGTGACAGGGCAGAAACCAGACAAAACACACATGTCTTTCAGATTATTATTATTATTATTATTATTATTATTATTATTAATAATAATAATA
>NC_030422.2:34140099-34150099 GCF_001660625.3 Ictalurus punctatus
GTACAAAAAGGAAAGGAACACCATGCAAATGTTTGCGCACCCTGAGAGATTTGAGCTCGCAGATAACTTTTACCAAGGTCTCAGACCTTAATTAGCTTATAAGAGGCCCAAGAATCTCACTGTTGCAAGGACGAATGGTTGAAAATCCCCCAAACACAAACTGAAAGACTCTTAGCTGTTTTACAAGCTGTGATACTTGGCAAAAGGGGGTGTTAATACTAGTAATATTGACCATGCAGGCTGCCCAAATTTTTGCTTCAGGGCTTTTTCTTTTTTTGTTGTTATTTTGAATTGGTAAAAAATGGAAATAAAAAATAAATCTTGCATAAAATATTAAAGAAATGTGTCGTCTTTAACTTAATGCCGTTTGGAAATCTGTTCATCTTTTACTTGCTTAGCTTATTCTCAATAACAGAAATTTTGACCAGGGGTGCACAAACTTTTGCATGCCACTGTATATACATCCAATAACTTATTCATTTCATCACCTCTCTCTCCTATCTACACAAATAACTACAGGCGCAGGAAGAAAGACCAAAAAGAATTATTTGTTATAGAGGAAGGTGTTAAAATAAAAAGAACCCTCAAACATAAACAAACAAACAAACAAACAAATAAATAAATACATAAATAAAGGGCTGGAACATAAAGAAGGAAAAGTCACAAAGGAAGCAAAGAAAGAGAAGAAAGCTAAAACACACACATTTTAGAAAATGAAAGAGTTTAAAAAAAAACTCAAACAAACAGTCTGTAGCATTAAGAACAATAAGGAATAAAAATTCTTTACAAACATAAAAACATAAATAAATAAATAGATAAATAAATAAATAAATAAATAATACTGAACGTGCCTCAGATGGTGTTAGACAGTAACAGGTCTTCAGATATTTATTACAATAAAATTTGATACTTAAAAAATAAATGATTTAGTAATTATTTATTATTTACACCCTTATTGACGGATATCATACGGCAACATCAGGTTAAATTTTTTTTCTATTTTAATAACGTAATAAAATGGTAAGAAGTGCAATTAAACTGACTTACTGATGGCCAAGACAAACATGGAGAAGATCCCCACCACCTGCCAGAGACGAAGTCCCCAGAACACAACGGTCTCCGAGGTGATGGGGTCCGGCTTCGGTGGGGGGTCTGTGGGCAAGAGCTGAGACACAGACAGAGAGAGAGAGAGAAATGGAGAGAGAGAGAGAGAGAGACAGGGGAGAGAGACAGGGAGAGAGACAGGGGAGAGAGACAGGGGAGAGAGACAGGGAGAGAGACAGGGGAGAGAGAGAGAGAGACAGGGGAGAGAGACAGGGGAGAGAGACAGGGGAGAGAGAGAGACAGGGGAAAGAGACAGGGGAGAGAGAGACAGGGGAGAGAGACGGGGAGAGAGACAGGGGAGAGAGAGAGAGACAGGGGGAGAGAGAGATGGGGAAAGAGAGAGACGGGGAAAGAGAGAGAGACGGGGAGAGAGAGATGGGGGGAGGGACAGGGAGAGAGAGAGAGACGGGGAAAGAGATGGAGGAGAGAGAGAGATGGGGAGAGAGATAGAGGAGAGAGAGAGATGGGGAGAGAGAGACAGGGAGAGAGATGGGGAAAGAGAGAGATGGGGAAAGAGAGAGAGACGGGGAGAGAGAGATGGGGGGAGGGACAGGGAGAGAGAGAGAGACGGGGAGAGAGATAGAGGAGAGAGAGAGATGGGGAGAGAGAGACAGGGAGAGAGATGGGGAAAGAGAGAGACGGGGAAAGAGAGAGAGACCGGGAGAGAGAGATGGGGGGAGGGACAGGGAGAGAGAGAGACGGGGAAAGAGATGGAGGACAGAGAGAGATGGGGAGAGAGAGATAGGGAGAGAGAGAGAGACAGGGAGAGAGATGGGGAGAGAGAGTGATTATTTCAGTTTGTTATTAGAAACATGATAAAGATATCAGTCTGAAGTAGAAATAACGCTCTGTTATGTAGTTTAATAGTTAATTGTCTGTACTTATATAGGGATTTTTTTCTATAGTGCCTGTTTATCATTCTCATACACACACACACACACACACCCCAATGGCAGCAGAGCTACCATACAAGGCACCAACAACTGGGGTTCAGTGTCTCGCCCAAGAACACTTCGGCATGTGGAGTCATGTGGGCCGGGAATCGAACCATCAACCCTACGATTAGTGGACAATCCACTCTACCACCTGAGAGACAACCTCTCCCTAAATCACAGGTCTATCATTAGGATCATCATCCATCCATCCATCCATCTTCTACACCACTTATCCTTCAGGGTCGCGGGGAACCTGGAGCCTAGCCCAGGGAGCATGGGGCACAAGACGGGGGACACCCTGGACAGGGTGTCAGAGGATCATCATCTTGTAGATCACACAGTCTATTACAGAATTCTGAGGAGATTTTATTAGGATTCTGTACAGTGTGTCGAGGAATAATCTTTAATAAAGCCCTGAAATCATCCAGAGTTGTACGAGAAGCTGCATGAAGTCATTACACCCAGAGAATGAGAAAACTGGAGAACAGAAAGAAAACACCGCCAGGCAGAACTGGTGACTTCAAAGCTAATGAAGACGAGGGGAATGTTTTTTTTTCTCTGGAATAATAATATGATTAAGACTTTAAGCTGGTTAACATGAAGTGTGTTTTGAAAATCCTAGGGTGCTGAGAAGGTTAAGTAAGAAACGTGATATTTCTCAGCACCAACATCAAACACTCCACTCCTAGGGTTTAGTCACGACTGAATACATAGGCCTCGTTCTTCTATGTTCTCGCTCACTTCTTTTTTTACATGTCAGCTGATGGAGCTCCGAAAAAGAAGTTAAAATCTTAGAGGAAGTCCCAAGATCCCAAGATCAAAGGGCAAATCCAAAGATCTTGCAAAAAAAAGGCGAGGTGAGAGTCAAACACGATGAGGCAATCATGATACACAGTTCAGAGTTGGAAAGACTTCGCAATGAACATAACGAACCCCATGCTTTACTGTATATAGCCAGCAAACAGGAAGTGGGAAGTGTGTGTGAGAACCTATGAGGAGCCTTGGAATTGACGAGACGGTGCCCTCTGGTGGAGAACTGGTGGACTTAACCACACCTGCCAAGAGCAGCAGGTAGGTTGTTGGATGAAGAACATCATCTCAGGATAGCACCAGTAGGTCAGGGTGTAAGAATACTGAATAATATCCTGCTGAGACTTGAGTACACATTGATGTGGTTCCTTGTTTGTTTTTTGAAGCTCCAAAGAGGTTTGATAAGTGCCTTCAGCTTTGTGGAGTAGTGGTTAACATGGTTAAAACACTTTCAGGTCACTTCTTGTCACCTTTTAGTTCCGAATGTATTGCGTTCTACTCATAAACACGATCTTTCTGACATGACTTGACCATTAGTTAGCATGGTTCAGTTTGTTGACTCGAAGCTTTGATGTTGGAGCTTCATGTCGGAGCAGAACAACCCACGGTTCAGTTCCACGGTGCAGTTCCACGGTGCAGGACCAGAAAAAAACGATGTAAGTAAAACAAGAAGTTTATTTCAAAACAATTCTATAAAAAGCTAAAGTTTATAAAAGTTTATTTTAAAAGAAAAAAATGCCAAAAAAAAAGAGCCTTAATGAGCACATGGGCAGAGAGTTTATTACATCTGGAAGAAAAAGAAAGAAAAAGAATTAGCAGGTGGCGCTGAGAGCTGAGCGGATCACTGAAACTTTCACACAAAAATAATGGCGAAGTGTCTTCAATCCTGTGTGTGTTCGTGTGTGTGTGTGTGTGTGTGTGTGTGGTTTACAGGTAGAGAGAGAGAAGGAAAAGCTAACAAGAGCAGCCATGCAGCTGAAAACATCGAAATTCTATCCTTTACAGTGAATCCTTCAGGGATTTTCGTCAACACACACACACACACACACACACACACACACACACACAGAGAGAGAGAGAGAGAAAGAGAGAGAGAGAGAGAGAGAGAGAGAGAGAGAGCTTTTCTATACACACACGATCCATCCAGCAACAGGACTTCACTGAAACTCTGCTCCATACACACATCACAAACGAGTAAATTAGCAAGACTAGCAAAACACATGCTAGCATAGCGTGAGACTTGACGCTTAAACGCTTGTGAGCGTTAACGCTGACAGCAGTATCGATATTTCCTAAAATTCATTTCTACATCTTAGCATTGCTAGTTTAAGGTGTTGTAAAGCTTGTTAATGTTTACTGCTGATGTGTTAGTAATGATGTTTATTATCAGTCTAACGTTCAGCTTTGCTAACATTTCCTTATCTTACGCTGAAGTCACATGCTGCTCAATGTTAATGCTAATAAACTAATATAGCTAATACTTACTGCTAAACCTTATGATTGATTGTAACTGCTAAAACCTTTTATGCTAACACTGAGTGTGGATGAGAAAACGTGCTCCTTTGCTAATAAATATCACTAATGCTAATGTCCAGCTTTGCTAATATCTCAAATTTACAGAGAAAAGTTGCATGTATTAGCACTGTGGTTAGCACTGAAGTTAGCTTTAAAGAGTCTTTTAAAGTCAATTTTACGTTTACAATTTAGCCGTAGAATTTACAATTTCTGACCCGTTTCCACGGCAACTTTTTGTTTTGTCAAAACAGTCGTTTAATGAACATTAAATGTTTGTGCTTACAGTTTATTATGTTTATTATTATTATATAATGTGGACTTATTTGTAAGAATTGTACACTCAGCTACGTGTTGATGAATCATTTCTACAGTTTAGTACGTGCTTCATCATTTACGCTGTTCGCATCTGAAACGTGTAAAATTCTGCTTCTTCCCTCCATCTTTTATTGCATTTTAATGTTTTGCTGAAAATCAATAACCATCCTCGCTAATTTCAAACTAGTATTTTATGCTAATGTTTAGAAGATTGCGGTTATTTTCTTGTGTGAGGTTTTAACACGAATCCCCAAGGTGTTTGTACAACACAGCAGGATCTCTCTCTCTCTCTGTCTGTCTTTCACTCTCTCTCTCTCTCTCTCTCTCTCTCTCTCTCTCTCTTTCTCGCTCTCTCTCTTTCTCTCTCACTCTCGGTCTCTCTCTCTTTCTCTCTCTCTCTCTGTCTTTCTCTCTCTCTGTCTTTCTCACTCTCTCTTTCTCGCTCTCTCTCTCTGTCTTTCTCTCTCTCTTTCTCGCTCTCTCTCTCTCTCTCTGTCTCTTTCTCTCTCTCTCTCTCTCTCTCTCTCTCTCTCTGTCTTTCTCTCTCTCTCTCTCTCTCTCTCTCTCTCTCTCTCTCTCTCTCTCTCTCTCTCTCTCTCCGTGTGTTTATTTTCATCTTGGAGTCAATGCTGATCAGTTTAGCGTGGTGGAAGCGAATCCCAGACTGATGCTGAGTGGATTGCACATGGTTTCTCAGCTCTGTTTCCATTTAACAATAAACACACACACACACACACACACACACACACACACACACACACACACACACACACACACAATACGCTAATATCATCTTTTATGCTAACAAGAGACTTTTAAAGCCAAATCAAATAACAATAATGAACAGATCTATAATATTATATAATCTATATAAAAACGTTTATACACAATACATTATTAATAATTATTATTTTAATATTAATCATCATTTTTGTCATTATAATTAGATATAATTGTCTCAATAATTGTTTTCTGTTATATTTTACTATTTTACATTTTACTACGTTATATTTTTTAAAGACAACATAAAACAAACATTTACAAAAAGAATATTAACTTCTTTTTTTAGGTAAAATTTTGATTTCAGGTTGTCCTTCAATTTTTTATTTATTTTTTTATTTATTTTGCCTTTCGATTTGTAGTAATTGTTTTATTTCCCATTTATTTTAAACATTAAAAATCATAATGTAGATCAAGTTTACGTATGTGTCATATTATTATTATTATTATTTTTTATGTATTATTTTTTATTGTTATTAGTACTAGCATTAAATAAAATGTAATAATAACTATTAAATTAAATAGAAATATAACTCTAAAACAAAACCTAAAAATAAAACAACATTTTCTTCTTCTTTTTTTTAAATAGTGGTCCATTTTGAGTTTGGATTGTCTTTAAATTTAGAGTTTGTTGTTTTTCTTCTTTTTTTTTTGGTAAATAAAATTTTAACACAATAATAAAAATAAAATATAAATGTAGATCAATGAATTAAATAATTTATGTAATAATAAAAGATGGAGGTAGAGATTAACACGCTAACGCTAACACGGGTCAAAACAAGGATAATTATCACAATCATGCTAACATGCTTTTCTTAAAGTTCATAATCATCTAATAAATAAACACCTTTCATTAAACCAAGCGTCTACTTGCTAATTAAAATTCTGAAAACTCATTTACGGGTCACACACACAGGCACACACACACACACACACACACACACACACACACACAGACACACACACACACACACACACACACACACACACAGCAGTCCTGAAAACAAACCCAACAATCTAAAACTGCACAGCTTTCCTGTTCTAGCAGATTACTGAGGTTGTGGACATCAGCAGTTACTTTGAAGACTTTAAATACTAATCGAATCCCTCATCCCTCAGTCATCTACAGCCATCTAGAATTTCTAAAACCTTCTCTTAGACCACTAAGAACCACTCTCTTTGAACTCTCAGAACCCTTCTAGATGACCAGAAACCACTCAACACGCTTTACATCTCCAGAACACTCTAGAAAACCCTGAAACCTGAAGTACAACATTAACATGAACCTCGTTCCAGTGCAACCAACAACCTCTGAGACAACGTTCTAGAAATACTGCAAGAACACTGCAGAGATCTTTTGGAGAATCTCTACCCTGTAGGGTTCCCTTGGTAGTGCCCTAGAACAGTGGGAACCACTTCAGGAACATGTGGAGTGTCTGTAGGGCCCTGGGGACTGGTTAGAGAACCACTGTTCTAGAACTTTATAAACTCCAAACTGAATACCAAACTGAACTTTCAAGAAACATTCAGAACATTCTAGAAATAATTCATGTATTTATAGGAGAGCCCCCAACCCCTTCTAAATCTTTAGTACATATAGTGTTCTCTTTGTAGTGATCTAGAACAGTGGTTCGGAAAACCAATCCTAGAACATGTGGAACACATGTGATGACCCTGAGGACTGGTTTGAGGACCACTGTTCTAGAACACTACACTGACTTCTACAACAGCCTTCAGAACATCCAGAGATCTTCTAGAACATTCTTACAACTCTAGAACACACTATAAAGCCTTCTAGAACCTTAAAGCAATCTTAATCTCTACGCGACTCAAAGCTACAATAAAATGTGGATCTTTATAGAACTGTTCAAGAATAGTTTCTTTTCAATTTCTCAGAGTTACTGAAGCTCTGAATATTTGCCGTATTGTAAGTACATTTTCTCTCGTACGGAACCCAGCAGTCACGTTTATTCGATGAAGAACCGACGTGTACCCACGCGCCATCTGCCACTGCTGCATTGTCTTTTTATTTGTTCCTGTTCTAACGGTTCTACGGCGGTTTTATGGCCGGCTGCAGATGTCGAGGTACTTAAATTGTGTTTTTTGTAAGGAGGATGAGGAAGAGGAGGAAGAAAGGAAGGAGGAAGAAGAGATGATTAGAGGAAGAAGAGTCTTACCGCTGGATCAGGGATTTGGGCAGCGGCGTTGAAGACGTAATGGGAAACCAGAACCGCTCCGGCACTCACAACAGCCGGAACCAGCGCCGGAGGAGGATGTGTAGGCCAGTCCATCGCCATTCTCTCTCTCACTGTCTATCCGTCTCTCTCTCCACTCGTTCCACCTCTCCCTCTCTCCCTCTCTCCCTCTGCAGCAGCAGGTTGATTGATAGTCCGACAGGGTGAAAGTGCCACCCTTCCTCCTCTCCTTTATTGTCTTTTCTTCTTTTCCACTCCTCTTTTCACTCGTCCTGTCCTCTGCAACCTCCTCCACCTTCCTCCTCCTCCTCGCTCTGTTCTTCCTCGCAGACGAGACCCTCGAGTGCCACGGCCAGCCTGCTGCCGAATGGCCATTAATTAATTAACGGCCCGGTGTCGTTTACGGCCTGCGCCGCAGGGGATTGTGGGAGTTTTACGGCGGTGGTGGAGGAGGGGCTGTGAGATGGAGGGAGCAGAAAGAGGAGTGAGGTGTCAGGTGTCACGTTTGGACTCGTGTTGATCGTGTGTGGTGATAAAATGTCACGTATAACCCCATACGCTGTGATCTCTCACTACATCCTTCTCCAGGCTACAGAACACAGACTGATTATTTATAACTGATTATTAAACGTATTTGTTTATTTATTATTAAACGTGTACATTTTTGACATTGCCTTCATTTTTATTCCTTTTTCTTGTTTTGTCTTTTTTCCCCTTTGATTCCTTTATTATATTTACTTCTTTTAAAACTTTGAAACTGTTTCTACACCTGAAATAATCACAATCAGAACATTTCAAAGAAAATGATTTGGAAAGTTTCTTTACTTCTTCCGGTTATCATTTTTCTGTTTTTTTTTTTTCAGAGGGTTTGGGGGTAACAACTGCTCCATTAATGCGTTCAACATTCCTATTAAGTCTTGTATCGGCTAACCAACTAGCCTAGCTTTATTTTGATTGTTATCAGTAAGAAGGACGGAGTTTGTCTTTACAGTAGCTTTGAAGGCAATAAATCAAGTGTGATTTTACTGAGGCAGCGTTTTTGGAGGCAGAGCGACTCCCATGATGTTCTCTGCTGTTTTAACAAGATCTAGAGGTCTGCAGTTCCCGTAGCAGACAGTGGTGCAGCCGGTGATGGAAGAGTCTAGCTCTCGTCAGTCTGTGAATTTTCTGGCCAGGTACATGGTGTCATCTGACATGTGCATGTCCAAATACACAGTGGTTCTACAGGGGAGCCATGGAGGAGCAGTGGTGAGTGATGCACTCTGCTCTTGCTAAAGTCCACAATCATCTCCTCTGTCGTGTCTAAGTTAAGAGACAGATTGTTGAACTGACAGCAGGGCACTAGCTGCTCCACCTCCACTCTGTTTCCTGTCTCCATGTTGTTGCTGATGAGTCCCACTAGTGTAGCATCATCTGCAGACTTGATGATGTAGTTTGGGCCGGGCCTCACGGTGCAGTCATGCGGCATACTCTAATACACTGTTCAGCAGGTTTCATCTCCAACCAAAATCTAACACACCTGTTTTAGTTGATCAAGAGCTTCTTAAGGCGATGATGAGATGGTCAGGTGGGTACAATTATGATCGGAGCTAAAGTCTTCAGGAAGGTAGATCTCCAGGAACAGGGTTGGTGACCACTGCTCTGCAGCATCATACCTAATTTGCATACATATTTCCCCCATACTAGTTACCTCCATTTTCTAGTTACCACCGTTTCCTTGTTACCTCTGTTTCCTTGTTACCACCGTTTTCTAGTGTCATGGAAATGCCAGTAACAGGACTAGAGACTAATATTCCCATCAGCCACTGCACATCATCTGATCATGTCACATGACTGTCTGCACCTGATTCACACTTGGGATTAATGAGCACTTGTATATAAGACACATTTTGCACGGCACACATTGTCTTGCATTTGTGTTCTGTTGCTGCGTTATGTTCATTAATTATGTTTATGTTTCCTAGTTCTGGTCTCTTAACTGTCCCTCAGACTCGTTTACATACTCTGGGTGATCGAGCCTTTTCTTCTTATGCTCCACAACTGTGGAACTCACAACCATCTGATCTTAGAGAAACCCTGGCACTGAGTCTCCTGTGTATTTTCACTAAAGTATTAGTGTATAAAGTATTGCCCCCCCCCCCCCCCCCCCCCCCCATGTTTGCTTGTGGTTTTAATTGGGCATCGTGGTGGGACTTCAGTTCCCACAGCAGTGAGATGATAAACGAAGTCTTGAATCAGCGGCGTTCCCCCGTGTCACGCTGACGCGGTGTGAAGCATGACTTGTTCAATCGTCTACTGTTTCACACACACACACACACACACACACACACACACACACACACACAT
>NC_030422.2:34157599-34165099 GCF_001660625.3 Ictalurus punctatus
TGGCAGTAACTCCTGACCTTCTGATCAGTAACCCAGAGTCTGGATTCAGAAACCCTGTGTCGTGGACGACTCACGATTTCTTCATGTAAAATAAATAAATAAATAAATCAGGAAATCGCCTTTAGATCCATGCAAAACATGAACAGTTTTTTCAGTACGGAGTTCAACCCTGAGTCGATCCAAATTTTCCGACCACATGACACTCTGATTGATTTGAAAAGTTGCTAAACGTAGCTGCAGTAACAGCGTTGCTAGGCGTAGTGGCTGCCAGACGTCGTTAATCGTCAACTCGAGTGATGAGTTTTGAGCTCTGAGGCTTGTACAAAGCGTCTTGTTTCCCGTGTAAACAAATAAAGACGTTAAAACATGGCTGTGAACGACACGCTGCCACTGGGTCGAGTGTAATGGACCGAAAGAAGGACGGATGGCTGCTAATTGGAAGCGACGGCCGATTGTTTACGGTGGGGGATGAAGCTCCCGAGCGAAAGCGCATGGATCACCTCCAGGCCAAAAAAACGTCACTCAACACCACACTACACACACACACACATACACACACACACTTTCACATACAGGCAGCTTTCTGTGGACTGCAGATGAATAAGAGGCCCGTTCTTTTTGGATGTTTTCAAGCAGAAGTCTCTCTGGGTTCCGGGAAGACGAAAAAATCACGGCGCTTGACGACGAGCACGAACTTAAACTAGGTGTGGTGGCTCCGTGGGGAGGGAAGCGGTGTGGATGTGCGTGAAGGCGGAGAACCTGCGGCTGCTTACCAGTCCCTGGAGTGTGAGGAGTGTAAAACACACTCTAAACACCTTCACGAGGACAGCGTGAGCTGGCGAAAACAAGCTCAGGGACCGCAGCGTCTCCACTGGACGGGAAAGCCAGGATGTTTTTTTTAGAGAGTTTTGTTTGTCGTTCTGATTTGCAGCGTGCAAGAGCCAAACGCTGATGATGCGCAACATGCGTCAGAAAAGACGGGGCTAGTGAAATGTAAAAATATTTATTAAAAATTAAATATTATTTTACTGGGATTTATACACGGGGACACTATTTATTTTCATTCTGTCAAGTGGGATCTACTGAGTAACCAAAAAGCTGCCACAGTATTACACTTTAAAAGAATTATTTTTATTTTTATTTCAGTTAGCAGAGGCTCAGGAGAAACAAACAAGCATCTTTTTAGCCTTCCAAGCCTAACTGCTGGTGAAGGTAAATAAAACAAAGCTGTCCGGTTTCCCCACAGTTCTTATCGGCTCATGACGCCGGCCGTATTGACATCTTATCTCTGCCTTGTCCGTATCCAATCAATTATTTCCCCGGGATTAGCACAGTGTCATTAACATCAGCGCAGGATCTATTAGGAGCTTCAGTTTCAATACGCAGAAAGATGGAAGTCCCCTAACTTGTTGTAAGATTTGGGACCTCTAGGTTAGACACAGAGGAGGCCACGATCTGGAGCCTAGAAGATGAAGAAATCTAGGATCTGGTAGCCATGCAGTGTGGAGGTTAACATCTGGGAAATGGAATCTACAACATATGGCCTGAGGATAAAGATTAGGGGTCTGGAGACTAAGATCTAATAGAAAATTATAAGGATGCTAAAATCCAGGACTGAGCTTAAAATCTAGGATATAGTAGCTAAGATAACATGGAGTAAGATAACATCTATGATCTGTATGATCTTGAGCTTGAAGACTAACATCTGATATATGGAGGTCAGAATGTTGGGCCTGGAAGTGAATGCTAAAGTTTTGGGGCTAGAAGCTAAGGTCTGTGGCCAAGATCTCAAGTCTTGAGACAAAGCTTTAGATCTTAGAGGCTAGGATTTGGAAATTATGCCATTGTGACTAGGGTCTGGGATATGAACACTACAATTTGGAGCCCAGAAACTTCAGATCTGAGACTAAGAGGCTCATATTTGTGTTACATGGGGTAAAATCTACTGGGCAAAGATACAGGGCTACGATTATAGAAAATATTTATGAAGTATAATCAATATGTGTAACTAACATTTGGATATGTTAATGAAGTGTATTCAATATGTATAACCAACATTTAGAATTATTACATAAGCATAATCGAATAATCAATAGGAGTTAAAAAGCAGAATCTATATGTATAATCAATAGTTAGAAGCATAATCTGAATCCTTAGAACAATGTTTGATCAAGTTCTATTCTGAGTGTGGACCGAGTTAGATGAATTCTGTGTTTTACTGAACAATAACACAATAATTGTTCTTTCTGTACCAGCCTGTATCTTCCTCCACAGAA
The DNA here is from genome assembly GCF_001660625.3 of Ictalurus punctatus. NCBI lineage: Eukaryota > Metazoa > Chordata > Actinopteri > Siluriformes > Ictaluridae > Ictalurus > Ictalurus punctatus. Next base: position 34,159,876 of record NC_030422.2, read on the forward strand.
GCAGATAACTTTGAGGCAGATACCAACTCACGAGTTAGGATAAGACTTAAACAAAAGGCGAGTGTGGATCAAGGTCAGGACTCAGCCTGAGTGAAACCTTTTTTAAAAAAAAAGAAGAAACCATGTCCTCGTGAAACCTTATGAAGAAAAACAACTAACTGCTCATGCTCCACAAGTTTAAGATAACACATAGACATGAATATTTAATTGTGGCAAAGAAGATTGGTCTGTTTTAATGAGGAAAGGCAAAACCCCACCTAAGATGAGAAGAGTACCTTTCACTCTGAAGAAATGTATAGAAAGGTATAAAAAGGGCTGTGTGTGTTTGCATAATTTGGACTTTCTGCAGACTGTCTCACATTATTGTTTCAATAAAGTTTATCTACTTTTTGACATCTACTAACTCTCTGTCTCTGAAGTTTTTTGACTTAGGCTGGAAAGATTGTTTTCCACAACACGATCTAGAGCATCTAGATAACATCCAGGACAAATTTCTAATATTTGGAGCCTAGATGCTAAAATCCTGGCCATGGAAAGTAAAATCTCATATAGACTGCTAGGATTTGTAGCCTAGATGCTCTGAGTCTCCAGGAGTTCACATCTGATGGATAGGTAGACTCCTGTGCTACAGTTCCTGATTTGAGCTCTGTTTGTGCTGCCGGAGAGCCTGAAGGAAGACTTGCTTGACCTGGCTGATCATGGTGCTGTAGAGCTGCAGGTCTTCCTCTTTAGCCTGCATGACTCGTTTCAAAGATGACCTCAGACCCTCCAGCTCCTCCTTCTGGGTAGCAACTCTACAGCAACACAAGGAGGTCAGTTAAGCTGTAGATCATTTTCAATTACATTGCTACCTAAATAAACTGTAACCTTTGGAGAAATGAAGACTTGTACTCACCGTGTACTGAGTTCACTGATCTGAGCGTCATGCATCGACTCCACAGCTCTTCGGGGTGAAAGACCCTCCTGTTTCTCATGTACATTTAAGCTACCTGCAATAAACACAATCAGTTATGAACCACATAAACACTACACACAACACATACAGCCGAGATCAACCAGTTTATACCTGAAAATACTTTTTCTGTAAAGTTAGTAAAGTTACACCTGTATTGCAGTAAAGTTACACCTGTAGTGTAGTAAAGTTACACCTGTACTGTAGTAAAGTTACACCTGTACTGCAGTAAAGTTACACCTGTACTGTAGTAAAGCTACACCTGTACTGTAGTAAAGTTACACCTGTATTGTAGTAAAGTTACACCTGTACTGTAGTAAAGCTACACCTGTACTGTAGTAAAGGTACACCTGTATTGCAGTAAAGTTACACCTGTATTGTAGTAAAGTTACACCTGTACTGTAGTAAAGTTACACCTGTACTGTAGTAAAGTTACACCTGTATTGCAGTAAAGTTACACCTGTACTGTAGTAAAGTTACACCTGTACTGTAGTAAAGTTACACCTGTATTGCAGTAAAGTTACACCTGTATTGCAGTAAAGTTACACCTGTACTGTAGTAAAGTTACACCTGTACTGTAGTAAAGTTACACCTGTATTGCAGTAAAGTTACACCTGTACTGTAGTAAAGTTCCACCTGTACTGTAGTAAAGCTACACCTGTACTGTAGTAAAGCTACACCTGTATTGCAGTAAAGTTACACCTGTACTGTAGTAAAGCTACACCTGTACTGTAGTAAAGCTACACCTGTATTGTAGTAAAGCTACACCTGTACTGTAGTAAAGTTACACCTGTATTGTAGTAAAGCTACACCTGTACTGTAGAAAAGCTACACCTGTACTGTAGAAAAGCTACACCTGTACTGTAGAAAAGCTACACCTGTACAGTGTGTACCTGTCATGCTGCGACTGACTCTTTGTGCTTTTTCAGGGTCTAGCTTCAGTCTCTGCAGCTGCTGCTCCAGAACTACACAGCGGCGCCGCTCATCCCGAAGCTTCTGCTCGGCCTCTGCACACTTCTGAATCTCCTCTACTTCTCTATACGAAAAAATGTGATGTGAGTGGCTACATCAAACAAATAATTACTTTTGTGTGATGTCACAAAAATAAAGTCCAAATCAAAAGAGAACAGTTATTTAAATAAATTAAAGAATATGCCACCATGGCCCTTTTTTCAGCAGACCTCCTCTGTTGAACTTTAGTGAGCTCCAGCAGTCGGTCTCTCTCCACGGTAGCCGCCTGACACAGAGCTTTAAACTCTGAACACTGCACCTGCAGAGCAGCACACGCAGAGCATGCTGCCTCTGACTGCTCTCTGCCGTAATACACAAAACATACACACAATTTACTAGAAAAAAAAACCAAACAAACAGTGTGAACTGGAGCCTCAGATAGACTTCATCTTAAATAATGCATTCTTAAATAATAATGAATAATCATTATCATACGCTGAGCAACCTTACTGACTGGAGTAACATATCTACTGTAACACAAACTACCATAACTGCTGGTGTAACAGGCCTACCATAAACATACCAACACAGTGGAAAACAACTGCAAGTGATGAAATTGTATCTGCTATGAACATTCTAACAAACATACTAACTTCCATAACTGCTATAGTAGCAAGCCTATCGTAAACACGCTAACAAATGTCCAAACTAGCATCATAGTGATGTAGTACACCGCAAACAAACTACCAATTGCACAAACTACCATAAACACACTAGCAAAGGGGCAGGTTACAGCTGAGATGATGCAAAAACAATGTAATGGTACGTTAGAGTATATAGGTACAGTATGATAGGTAAATTAGTGGAACTAATAGGTACGTTAGTGACAAATAATGGAATCAAGCTGTTAGAAGGATGACTTTAGTAACTGACCTGAGATCAGTGGTGTTTCCAGGAGACAGTGTCAGAGCTGACTCAACTAGTCTGTGTCCCAGTTTTGAGACTGACCTAAAAAATGGTCAAGAAAAACAAACCAACATGATTTAGATATAGTGTGTGTGTGTGTGTGTCCTTATAAAGAATGTGTGAGACCTGGCAGAGCTGGACCTCCTGATTCCTTCTTCATTAACCATCAGGTCGGCGTGGCTAATGTTCACCTTCGTATCTCCTGCCTCCTGTTTCTGCAGCAACACAATGGCCATATTTTAATTCTTCGTTTCATTACCTCTGTAAATTCCTAGGCAATCATAAAACGTGAGAGTGTGAAGTGTGTTTAAGGTGAGTGTAAAGTGAAGTGTGTGTGTGTGTGTGTGTGTGTGTGTGTGTGTGTGTGTGTTTACGGTGAGTGTGAGCTGCTGGATCTCCTGCTCGAGCTCCTGAACTTTCTCCTCTCTCTCCTTCACCATCAGTTTGAGTTGTGCTATCAGGTCATTGTGTCTCTGAGCCTCCTGTAGGTCCCGCTTCTGCTCTGTATCTTCGCGTGGCCCCTCTTTCTGACCCAGATGACTCAACACAGCCTGCAGGTGAGCCTGCTGCTTCTGCACACACACACACACACACACACACACACACACACACACACATTTTTAACCCAAATAAAAAAGAGCACACATTCGGTTCTAACAAGGTGTCTGCATAGTGGCTATTTGATGTGTGTGTGTGTGTGTGTGTGTGTGTGTGTGTGTGTGTGTGTGTGTGTGTGTGTGTGTGTAACAAAGCCCTTTGTCAGGGCTTTAGCTAACTGCCTACAACTAAACATCTGTTATAAAGTGTGAAGAACCTAACAACAGCGCAAACATTAAAAATAGTATGGAAGAATGATAGAATCTTGCGGTTGTGTGTGAAGTATTGCTACCACAAGGCAATTACGAATCAGAATCAATACCCACTGCGATGCTTTCAAGAAACTGCTTACTGTCCAAAGATCAAGACTAGCTCTATTAGTCTCTGGAGTGGGTTAAAAAGCCATAAATCCCTTGGACAAAATTGGTGAAATTAGGGACTGGGACCGTCATTGGTCAACACCAGGAGTATTGAATTAAAATCCAAAGCGATCCGACAGTATTTATTGTACAGACAACATAAAAAATATGACTATATTAAACATAAATGAAAACTGAGTACAGTTATAATCTTCTGAACACAACACATAATACTTGCTGTAGGAAGAATGAATATAAATTGGTCCATCCATTCATCAGTAAAAGCTCTATTTTCTGGAGCTACTTTTCTGTTTTGGAGTAAGCCATGCTGTAAATCCTTTCTAGCTGCCTTTGTATTTTGTTTGTTTGTTTGCCTACTTTTTGTGCATACAAAAATATGCTATACAATAGTTCATGTATAGTATGAATAGTTCAAGTACAAGACAAGTTATTGACAGTCTAGAGATAGTATGCATTGTAAACACTGAGAGATTGACTCGGTTGAGGGAAGGGGTCTGAAAAAAATGCTCCGTTAATGTGATTGTTCATGCCCATGAATTTATCAGAAATGTGTCACAGTCCTCTTAAAACCGTCGTTTGGTCCCCATCCAGACGACGGTCCACCTTTTAGTGATGCCTTTTAGTCTACACTGTCCAACGTATAGAAACTGTGGAGATTCCATGGCTTGGTGTCATACTATCAGCTCTTTTTTCAGACGTGTTCCCTGAGTAAACTAAGCCCCTCCAGAGACACCAACACAAGTGGAGTTAGACCTGTATCTTTCCAAATATGATGATGTCATTGCATTCTCTATTCACAGTCTCTGTAAACCTAAATACAATTACTGTTTAAAGTGAACTACAACCAGGGTTGTAGGAGCAGTTCTTCTGCTGCTTTGGTACACTAGAGTAGCTCAACACTGTATGGAATCAGAAGAACCAGAAAACACAGGTGTATTCCACGTTTGAGGGCAGTGGTAGCAGTGGTTAAAATGATGGATTATGGGTCAGAAGATCAGCAGTTCAAATCCTTTTTCTGTAGTTACAAAGCCGTTTACAAGGTCAGCAGTTCAAATCCCAGCACTACCAACACCCTTGAGCAAGGGCCCTTAAATACCATCTGACCAGTAACCTTATGGTGCACCTCTTTAAAATGGTGCTGAGGCAGACACTATGTTGGATTGTGTGTGTGTGTGTGTGTGTGTGTGTATCTGTGTGTGTGTGTGTGTGTAGGACCTGCAACTCGGAATCAAGCACCTCAGGGTTCCCAAATTGTTCTGGCACTGGAAGGGAATTGGGAAGGGAATTGTAGCAGGTCTGTTCTGATTGGGGACACAGCATATGATTATGGTGGTACATCAGGTCCAGCTCCACCTGTACTACCACCCTGTCCTGCTGA
>NC_030422.2:34167599-34220099 GCF_001660625.3 Ictalurus punctatus
CTTCAGCTCCTGTCTGAGAGCCTGGATCTGGTTTCGGTATTCACTCATTTTAAACTGGGCCGTGTTCAGTTTCTCCTGTAGAGACTTCACCAGCGGAGTAGCCTAAAACACACACACACACACACGAACACACACACACACACTACTTTGCAAGCGAGTAATCACAACTGCAGCTGCAACAAAACAGTGAGGTGATTTGCTCAAGGAGTCATTTACAAATGCAAGTGAACTTCCTGAGGAGTCATTTATTAATGTACACGAACCACTTAAGGAGTCGTTTATAAATCTAAGTGAACTACTCAAGGAATCATATTAAATATAAGTGATTTGCTTGAGGAGTCGTTTACAATAGTGCTGCAGTACCTCTTGCTGTGAGCTCCTCAGGCCCAATTTGTGGTCTGCTTTCACTCCATTACTGAATACTGCTGTATCTTGCCGCTGCATACACACGCATACACACACGCATACACACACAGAGATAGTTATTTGTGAGATATCTATCATGGTATATGGTTGTACTGATATATTTCCCAACTCTCCTCCCCTCAGTAAGTCAGGGAGTGTTTACCTCTCTCTCTAGCTCTCTCACTCTGTTGTTCAGCTGTTTGCTCTTGGCTTTCTCTCTCTCCATCTCTGCTGAGAGTTCCCGGTTCTTCTTCGAAAGCTCCACGATCTTGGTTGCTGCCGCATCTCCTGCCAGTCCTACTGTGCCTTCACACAGGACAATCACATAAATTGCATTGAAGAGTACAGAAAAACCGCTCTGTGTGTGTCTATATGTGTGTGTGACTCACACATCTCTGTGTGTAAAGGATTTGTGTTCACACTAATGTCAACGCTTTCCCTGTACACTCAGATGATGGGAACGAAACTGTACACTTCCTAGTACAAACACCCCATCCCTGGGGTTCGGAGCCTGAAGGGGACATCTTTGTACCTTCAGTCACCAGGGCAAGGTCAGGTCTGTACCTCTGGAACTCATTTAAGGTACATAATGGATACATAATATAAGTGAATTGCTTGAGGAGTCAGTTACAAATATCAGTGAATCACCAATGGAGTCGTTTACAAATATCAGCGAATTACATGATGAGTCATTCATAAAAATTAGGGAACCGCCTAAGGAGTCATTTACTAATATCTGTGAATCACCTGAGGAGTCGTTTACAAATATCAGCGAATCACTTGACGAGTCATTCATAAAAATCAGGGAACCGCCTAAGGAGTCGTTCACTATAGAAGTGAATCACCTGAGGAGTCATTTATAAAAATCCGAACTGCCCAAGGTAGAGTAGCAGTAAAATCAGCTGTAGTCCACCTACACAAAAATCATTCCTAACTGAGTCACTGTAATGTTTATAGTTCTTGTTACAACAGAAATTGTAGACACTGACTACTCGTTCACTTTCCCTTTGTTTGTCACAGTCAGTTTTTGTGATAATTGGTTAGATTTATTTTCCAATTATTTGCTTTAAAACAAGGTCTTGGTGACCAACTGTCCCATAAATAAAAAGTCTTGACCTGCTCTTTCTACCCGCAACACCGGTCCAAAAACTATGCCAAAAAAAGCCCCACATCCGTAGCAACCCTGACTGCAAATTAATGTGCAAGACATTTAAGCAGATGCATCTACCACCTCCAGCCACAAGGGGGAGACATGATTGTGTCTCTAGATTAACAAGGACAAGACCAGCCTTGTGGTGTAAAGCAAAATGTTCTTTTTCCTCAGTTCCTCACCTACTAAAGCCATCCTGTCCTCCTCCCTCTTCTTCTTCAGGTACTTGATCTCAAACTCCTTCTCACTCAGGAGTTTATGGAGTCGTCCGTTCTCATCCCGCAGCTCCCTGACCCGCTCCTGGAGCTGATCGTTCTCCTTCTTCAGCAGTCTGGAGCTGGAGGTAGACTGCACCAGCAGCGAGTCCCCTTTGTCCTCCTCGTCCCCAAACAGGTCCAGACTCTCCTGGCCGTTCGAGCTCATCTCGTCCTTCTCAAAAGAGATCTGTTTCTTTTTCTCCAGCCGCTCATGAAGAAGCTGCACCTGCTGTTCCTGCAGGGTCTGAAACTGGAGCCTCAGCTGCTCCTTTATCCTGTCCTTCTCAGCCTCCATTACTGCAGGAGAGGAAGAAGAAGAAAGTACACCCTCATAATACTACTACTAATACTAATACTACTACTAATAATAATATTAATAATAATAATAATAATAATTCACAAAAATAATAAAACAATCATTTGAAAGCTAAGTACAATAAACTATAGGTGCGAATAAAAAAGAATATTGGGCTTTTTCATAACAAATCTGATCTGGAACACAATTGGGATATCATTTATAATGATAAACGAATAAACTCGTGATAGTTAAGTGTCAAATTCTCATAACCGTTTTCATACTTGTGAGGGAAATTATTAATTTTTACTTTGTAATAGTTTTGTTCTTGTTCTGTTCATTCTCATCAGAGGATAACACCTAAGAAGGCCATGTGATGTCAGTGAGATCAGTACAGAATGTTTATCTGCATGCAGAGACACAAACATGTTCTTCTGTTCAATGTTGGTCTAAACATCTTCCAAGATCCTAAAACAAAGTCTTTTTGAAGTGCCTCAAACTGCTTCTTATCGGTACACAGAAGTCATGCTCTGTGTTTCATATATATAGTAGTGGTTCAGCACAAGCGCTTCAGAGGCTCTCATTATTCTCTCCTGCTTTCTTCTGTCCTGTATTAACCATCTTTCAGTAATAAACCTTTTTACCAGAGGACGAGCCTGCAAGTGTTGTCTAATTTCCACGACAATTTGGCATCTACTGGGTGGGCTGCGCGAGTCTTTTCAGCTTTTCTGGACAACAAGCAAACCGGAGGACGCTCCTGGAAAGGTTTCACCCTGAAGTTTGCCCTTTATTGTCCAGAGCGAAAGACTGATGCAACCTCACCACTGACTGGTAGGAATCTTCAACAATTTAGAATTAGAATTAGAATTTTATAAAGTAATTGTGTATTGCTGTCTGTGTGGAAGGGAGTCACTGACTACGTTTACCTGGACAGCAGTAATCTAATTATTGGCCTTACTCTGAGTAAGATAATAATGTGATTAAGGTGTTTACACGAGTCAATTTTAGAATAATCCTGTCATGTTCCCGTTTTACATGTTATCGAAAATAATTAGATGAACAGCCCGCGTCATTACGTCCCTGCGCCACGCCGTCCGACTCCCTCCAGAATTTCACGTAGCGACATACAGTTGGTCTTCGTTATGGGACCGTATACAGTTTTGGGTGTTTTTATAAAAAATTTTTTACGAACGCTTTAAGTGCAGTTAATTATTAGTCATGCTGTACGTGCTAATAGACGACTGCTTGAAGCCGTGGGCTGCGTCCCAAAAGGCGTACTTACCATCTATATAGTAGCCGAGATACATGTATTTTTCCCCACTGCAGGCCTATGGTAGGTAAGATTGCAGTTTGGGACGCAGCCGTGCTCTCTTGTTCGCCGTAAAATGTTGAGCACTGCCGTGTGTGATCGTGTCCTGTCGCAAAATGCGGTGAAAACTCCCACACGACGTTCATAATGTGATTAAGGTGTTTACATGTCTGTAATACACGTCCATAATGCGACTAAAACAGCAGTACTCCACCTGTCTTAATTCGATTAGAGCTTAATTCGAGTGTGACCTTAATCAGATTAAGGTAAGTAAAAATTGCTGTTTACATGGTAGTTTCTTAATCAAAGTATGGTCTTAATCGGGTTAAGAGTGGATTATTGTTGTTCATGTAAACGCAGCTAATGATATGAGAAATGTGTGTATTACATTGAGAGAGAAGTATTACATGGAGCGATTTCTTATAAGAAGTTCCAGGAAGTCTTAGAAGTCTGTTCGATGAATGTGGTGTAAGAAGATCTCTGAGATAAGAAGGAGCTTGATCATTAAGAGTTTTAAAAACAAACATCAGAGTCTTAAACTGAATCCTAACACGGACTGGGAGCCGATGGAGCGATGCTAAAATTGAGGTGACACGATCAAATTTCTCTGCCCAAATCAACAGCCTTGCAGCTGCATCCTGAACCATCTGGAGACGAGCCAGAGAAGACTGAGGAAGACCCAAGTATAATGAATTATAATAATCTAAGCGTGAAGTGATAAAAGCATGAATAACCTTCTCCAAATCTCAGAAAGACAAAAATGTTTTAAGTTTAGAAATAATACGTAGTTGATAAAAACTATTCTTAACAGCCAAATTTATTTTCTTGGTTAAGCATAATTCTGAGTCCAGAATGAAGTCAAGGTTCCCAACCCGGGAAGAAATTGAAGGGAAATGGTTACGAAGCTCATTAATGAGACCATCTCTCAATCTCAGGGGGCCAAAAACAATTGTTTTGATTTTGTCTTCATTAAGTTAAATAAAATTATTTGTTAACCATTTTTTTAATATCGCCACCAGTCACCAGCTTTCAATGGAATATACAACTGGGTATCATCAGCATATAAATGAAAAGAGACATTGTGTGCCCTATTAATATTCCCCAACGGACACATATATAAGTTAAAAAGAAGTGGGCCCAGAATGGAGCCTTGAGGTACACCACTAATAATAGGAGCGGAAGATGAGGAAAATTACTCAACACTACCGAGAAGGCGCTGTCCTTAAAATATGACCTGAACCATTGAAGGGGGGTGCCCTTGATATCAAACAGATGCTCTAAGCACCAAAGAAGTATGTTTTGGTCTACAGTATCAGAGGCAGCTGTAAGATCTAGATCTAAGATCATCGGACACTTTTAACAAAGCAGACTCTGTGCTATGAAAAGCAGTGAAACCAGATTGTAAAGGTTCCAATAGCATAGCTGAATTTAAAAACAGGAGCAATTGTGACTGCACAACTTTCTCTAACAGCTTTGACAGAAATGATAGCTAAGAGACAGGCCGATAATTATTAAAGCAAGCTTCAACCAAACCCTGTTTCTTAAGCAAAGGTTGAACAATAGCATGCTTAAAATACTTCGGGGCCACCCCAGCATCCAAAGGTGAATTTATCAACACCTGGATACTGGGGACAATTTCAGAAAACGCTTTCATAATCACAGAGGGAACAACATCAAGTGTAGTGGACGTTATTTTCATCTGGTTAATGGTTAACCAGATCACACAGTTCCTTTAGAGAAACATGCTGAAATTGATCAAAGGAAACCAGTATAGCCAGCGAATTCAGAGACAGCTCTGAGAACTGCGAAGTGAAGGAAGAACGAATGGTAAATACATTATCAGAAAAAAACATTAAAAATCTCTCACAAAGTCCAGCCGAGGCTTCTCCATGGAATTGGCAACTTAAACTGCTCATTTTTTGATGTTGGCACATGATAAGATGAAGGTCAACTGTGTTGATTTTATGCTGTCCTCTGTCCTCCATTGCACTGCGCAAGTGCATGAAGGAAGAGACTTTTATTTTGAGAAAGAATGGTTTATGGATATCCCAGAAAGCGAAGAGCTGTACCTATATTGTTGTGACAAATTTTGTGCATGTTCAGTCAAACTGAGTGACACTCAGTTGCGTGTATTTTTCATCCCAGAATCAGTGGCTCATGTCTCATTAGCCAAAATAAAGAAACCTACCTCCAACATGTGGTACAGCCTGACGTTGGGAGTTTATAAAAAATTCTTTCAGGAAATGTGCAAGGTTAACCGGGATGTAATATGTCATGACAAGGGAATGTTTCTGAACCTTGGGACAAGCCCCACACCCCTAGAGATACCCAAGGGAAACATGACGTAGGCCAGACCACCAGTCGTGATCACGCCCAAATCTGACAGGCCCAGACAATCTCAATACCCTCTTAAACCAAAGCTATTGAGGGCATTAGACCAGTTTTCAATTCATTATTGAAGGCAGGGGTCATTGTCCCCTGGTCAGATTCACCGGTGCGCACCCCAATATTTCCAGTAAGAGAAACAAAAAAAAACCCCACAACCTGATGAATGGAGATTTGTAGAAGATTTGCAAGCGGTTAATGCAGCAGTCAAACAGAGAGCTCCAGACGTGCCAAATTCTTACACTATATTAAGCCAGGTTCCAGCAAATAGCGAATGGTTTTCAGTCGTAGATTTAGCTAATGCCTTTTTCAGAATAACTCTTGATAGAGACAGTTTGGGTTTGCATTCATATTTGACGCATGTCCTTACACCTTCATTCACTTGTGTTAGGGGTATTGTGAGTCACTAACGATATACAACCAAATGCTAAAGGACAGCTTGGCACCTCTACCACTTTCTCCAGGGCTCAGTGTGAAACTGACACCATTAAATTGTTGCAGTATCTCACTAAGGAGGGACACAAAGCCAAAATTTCAGTATGTACAAGAAGAAGTGAGATTTCTAAGGCATGACATTTCTTCAAAGGGACAGAAACTCTCTGCTGAAAGAGTATCTGCAATCCAGAAGATTCCCAAGCCTCTGACAAAGAATCAGGTTCTCTCTTTCCTAGGTATGTGTTCATATCGCAGAACTTTCATTCTGAACTGTTTCATTCTAGAAGCACCACTCAGAGAGATGGCATATGCGACAGGTTGGACAGCTCATTCTCAGGTAAGTTGGATCGAGTCACTGCAGGGTTTCCCCCCGTGTGTACGTGCAGTAGCAGCAGCTGAGAAAGCTGTGGTGGCATCCAGAGACCTGGTAGGTTACTCAGAATTGAACCTCTTGGTTCCACACGAGGTGTCATTACTCATGCTTGAACCTCACACCTGTCCACCCAGCGGTGGCTGCACCATAACACTATAATACTAGACATGCCGAACTGTAAAACGATGTACTGTCCTTAACCCTGCTACTCTTCTTCCAACAGAGAGAGACGGGGAACCACATGATTGTGTTGTACTGACTAATGAACTCTGCTCTCCTAGAGTCGACCTGAAAGATGTTCTATTGGAAAACTCAGATCTGATCCTTTATGTGGACGGGTCTGCGTCACGTGACCCAGAGTGCGCTACGCAGTAGTGACCGCACACAAGACGGTCTGTCAGGAAGTCTCCCCTCAAAGCTTTCAGCACAAGCAGCTGAACTGTACGCCCTCATAGAGGCATGAAGACATGCTGAGGGACAGTCACTAAATATCGACACAGACAGTAGATATGCCTTTGGGGTAGTACATGATTTGGGGACAATTTGGAAACACAGGAACAAACTAGTCTCTGAGCTGCTGGAAGCAGTCCTACTCCCCAGAACTATTGCAGTATGCAAATGTGATGCACACAATAACAAATTAGACCCTGTTTTCCTAGGAAACGCTCGAGCGAACAGTGCAGCAAAGCACACAGCTGCACCTATGGTCCCAAAACTCAAGAGAAAATAATCACTCCTTCTTTACAGCTTTCTGACCTCCAAGCATGGGCTACGGTGGGGGAAAAGGCTGTGTGGCGTAAAGCGGGTTGTTCAGTCATTAACGGTGTGTGGCGAGGCCCACAAGGCCGCCTTGCCTCCCTAAATACATGTTCCCATATTATGCAAAGTTGACGCATGGACATGCATCAAAAGGGGGAATGATAGCTGCGAGAAAGCATTGGTTTCTGTAATTACACTAAAAATATATATTTTTGTTTACGCTGTTTGCACAACTCATAACATGGGTTGAGGTTTGAAGGTAGAGAAGGCCACGTACCTACGTCCAAACAGGACTCAGACAAAGGTGTTGCTTAGAAAAATAATTCCTAGATGGGGAACTCCCACGAAAAATCTCCAGTAATAATGGCACACACATGCACTTCAGTATGTGGGTGAAGATTTGGGTATTGACTGAAAGCAGCACTTTGCATATCATCCAGCTAGTGGTGGGGCGGTAGAGAGAGAAAATGGGACAGATTGAGCAAATGCTGTTCTGAAGCAGGCTTAGGATGGCCTTAGCCCCTTTGGGATACTGTTTAGGAGGCGTCCACGCACAGGAGTTGGGACTGTGACAGCTCCTCTTCCTTACGCAGCAGCATGTGATGATGCAATGTTAAATTACTGTGCAACACTGTCCTCTGCTCTGCACTCTATCCACAAGCAGGTAAAGGCGGCATTTCCAACTCTAGACACGGTTCCGCTGCATGATCTGAAGCCCAGAGAGTGGTTCGTGATCAAGGACTTCCACAGGACCAGGTGGAACAAGCCACGGTGGTCTGGGCCATTCTAGATCCTTTTCATCACTCGCTCTGTGGTAAAGGTCAACCAGAGAGCCACGTGGATGCGTGCCAGACACTGTAGGAGAGTGCCAGAGCCCAGCACTGAGCTGGAGAAAATGTTGACGACATGGAAACTGTACTCTTAGGAGGACTGAACTTCATTAGTGCGTACTATATAGCCACGTGACCAGGACAGAGGTTAGACGACATAACTTTGCTACCGCAGATCTTACGCCCCAAAACTCCCTGACCACAGACTACTGTTGCAGACTAGACACAAATCATTAGATGTCGACCTGCACATCCACTCATACATACAAACCTATTCCTAATCGTGCACCCTTCTCCTGGTATCTATTAATAACCCCTGTCATAGAAATAAACTCACAATCACAAAGACCGTTCCTGACAACAGTGGGGGTCCAGGGGTAGACCCTTAAGCTGGAAAGATAAACCAAAGTGTGATATTGAAGTTTACTGGGTGGAAGACTTAATGATCAATCACGCCAATCACATCGTTGCAGAAGAAAGAGTGCATGACGCACACACTTTTACCCAAATTTGGTATTTAGCTGATCGTGGTGACGGGACTAAGTGCCAAAGGTTATGTGATTTCTATAGGTCTCACATAAACCCACAAAGTTCTTTAGTAGACTATTGCTGCAGATTGTCAATTAGTAGTTAAAAGCCCTTATGCCAAGATATTGGCCGCCTCTGTAAACTGCTCTGTATCGCCTTTGGTCATAAGAATCATTACCAACAGTGCTACCCACACAACGTCACACATCCCCTCATCACACAGACACATGATGGTTATTCTATCATTGAACACATGCAGTCTGCGATACACAACCCTCCACAGACCAGTGAGACGGGGTTTGATTGGCTGAACTCAGTACTCGGGGGATGGGGCTCGTGGATATTAACTGTCTGTCTACCAATAGGTGCAATAATTCTTCCTATCTTGCTCATTTTGCCTTGTATTGTTTCTGTCATTCACTCAGTTTGACATGCTAGCCAATCACAGCGCAGAAGGCGGGATCACGAATACAGGTGTTCTCTAAAGCCTGTCAAATCTTACCGTTCAGGTCGGTGTGAATGGCGCGAGAGCATAAAGCACGCTATAGTGTACTATAATGAGTTTTCAGAGAGGTTATTTATATGTCTAAAAGAAAAAAAAAGCAAGCGAACGTCAGCTAGGCGGCAAAACCAGTCCTTCTCATCCTCTTCTGCTTCCGCTTCACAGCGCGTGCGTTTCCCCGGCAACGCGTTTCCACGGCGACGCCGCAGCAACCCGACGTGGTTACGTCATCTCTGTTGGCGGAAGTTAACGCGAGAAAAATAATACATTCGTACAGTCGTTGACTCGAATAAAGATTTATTTCATGATCTATTTTAAATACACTGAATTTGCATATTCTTTTGAACATTTAAAGATGTAAGACTTTTACATGCGAGACTTTAAAAATATTATATATTGTGTGTATTTAATATTTTCCTTTTTATATGGGGTCGTCTGGACCACTCAGATTCTACCGTCTCATCCGGGCATCCGTATCAGTGTACTATATCTATTTTTTTTTTTTTTTTTTTACATTATATATAACATAAACATAAAATCACACTCCATATTGGAAATAACTACCATACTCTCTCTCTCTCTCTCTCTGTGTCTGTGTGTGTGTGTGTGTGTATATATATTATAGGAAATAAAAGCTGAACTAAATCAGTCTTTAAGCTGTTATTTTGAAAGTAGATTGCCTAATTGAGTTAACATAGGAAATGTAATATGTAACATGACACCACATACTGTATATTTCTATATATATATAGAAATAAATTTCAATAAATTACACAATGACATTAAATCAGTGGAGTTAATAAAGATCTTCCTCTTCAGCCAGGATTCAGCACAGCACTGCACATTGTGGCTTTCTGTAGTGTTAAATTTTTCGTGTTGTAATTATTTATACTCTTACACGTGAAATTGTCTAACTGACTGAGTGTAAATGCAAATTTAAGGTGAGGAGTGTGTCAAACTTCGTCCCTCCACGAGCTGAAGTGTGTGTACGGCAAGAGCGTGTACATCGCTGTGTGTATCGGGGTCAGAGGTCAGCGTGCGGAGTATGTCCAACCCCCCCTCGTCCTCCAGCATTGTCTTGTAGTGGGACACTGCACACACACACACACACACACACACACACACACACACACACACAATAGATTTAACAGGTCTTTTGTATCATCATCTTCAGCCTTATTAAAAACACAAGAATCTATTAATATACATGAGTATGCTAATTAGGACATGCCCCCACATCCTTTTGCTTACTGCTTACATGAATCACAGGTGGGATTTCCGTGTCACATTCACACCCTCATTGTCCTCACCTCCTCACCATATTAGGGTTGCTATGGTTTGAAAGTTTTAGTTTTCTGCATCTGCTAAACAATGTTACTGTCATAAGATCGATTAATGATTCATGACTGATTCATGTGGATCGATTTTCGGTTAATATTCAATTCACATAGATCGATTCATGATTGTTTCACAATTCAATGATAGATTCATATAGATTGATTCATGATTCATGCTCAAATCATATGCATCGATTTGGTGTTCATGATTGATTCGTATAGTTCAATTCATGATTCATGATCGATTCGCACATATCGATTCACTATTCATGATTAATTCACGTAGTTTGATTCATGACTCATGATCGATTCACAATTCAATGATAGATTCACACAAATTGATTGACTATTCATGATTAATTCACGTAGACTGATTCACTATTCATGATTAATTCACGTAGATTGATTCATGATTCATGATCGATTCACAATTCAATGATAGATTCACGTAGATCGATTTATGATTCATGATCGGGTCGAGTTGACTGATTCACGATTCATGATTTATTCGTGTAGATCAATTAATAATAATAAAGACTAGCTAAGTAACGCAGCTAGCTAGATTGGCCCACACTTTACATTACACCTCACCATGTTTACCTTGATGTCCAAAATGAGAGGAAGTGATAGAAAGTATTCAAGTGGTTGTGACAGCTCTGTTTTCATGCCACTCCTGCCCCCTAATGGACAGAGCTTATAATCCTCCAACTGTACAAACACTACCCGTCTCTTTTCGTCTGTCTTTCTGTCCATGTGTCTCTCACCCTTGTGTGTGCAGATGTGTTTAATGCCCCAGAGAGCCCAGAGCTGTACTGCGGATGGCTGAGAGACTCGCAGGAGAGGATATAACGGACGCAGTGACCTGGAGAGAGAAAAAAACAGCTTAATAATAATCATCATTAACTATTATGAAAACAAATTAATTAATCAATTATGAGGATAACAAAACAATAATACACACACCTGTATGAGACTATGGAACTGTCTGGAGGAGTCCATGACATCACAGCAGAGTGCTTTACACACACACACACACACACACACACACACACACACACACACACACAAACAAAAGTGTGATGTGTCAGTAGTTGTAGTTGTGCTTCTGTTTTAAATGCGGTTGTTTTAGTTGTAAATATTAATGAAGTTGTTATTAACAGTAATAACAGTGTGTACCAGTTTGGTGAGAATGTTGTGTCGCAGTGTCTCGTCCAGGCTCCACGTGTTGTCGGATGTGATGTTGGCAAGGAAACCGCCGGCGAAATAACTCACTTCCACCTAACATGATATAACACACAGCCACATGTGTGTGTGTGTGTGTGTGTGTGTGTGTGTATACACATACAATTTTATACACACATACTCAAGTACAGTCGCTACACTACACCAGATTATTTCTAAATCCGCTCTGTTTATTCCACTTTTCCTCAGTTATTACCTCTCTGAGTTCCATCAGAAAGAGAACAGGCTGCAGAAGATCCTCATCCATCAGCTGACCACGCAGATCCTCCATCTCTGATACGTTATTCTGAACAACATCACAGACAATCACATCACTTCAGGTCCAACTGCAAAGTGTAAACCGCTTTAAACCCTACGGCGTAAACCGCTTTATACCCTACGGCGTAAATAGGGTTTTTTTTTTTTTTAAACAAATTTAAAACTTACCAGGAGGCCTAGAATTCTCATCAGTACACTGGAATTGGAGTAGTATGTCTGTGGACACACACACACACACACACACACACACACACACACACACACACACACACTTACTTCAGAAACATCTAAAATGTTATAACTGTATACATTTTTGTGTGTGTGTGTGTGTGTGTGTGTGTGTGTGTGTGTGTACCTCCAGCAGTTCTTTGTACAGCTCCAGACCCTCACACTGCAGGAACTGTGTGCAGCCGGAGTGTGTGTCATCTGTGAGACCCCATAGAGCAGTCAGTGTGCACATGAATGTAGAGTTCCACACTCCCATTGATGCCTGCTGCTGCACCACACGCAGCAAATTCTACACACACACACACACACACACACACACACACACACACACACACACACACACACACACACACACACAGACACACACACAGACACACACACAGACACACACAGACACACACACAGACACACACAGACACACACACACACACAGTGTCCATTATTAAGTGGTAAATGGTCTGCACTTATATAGCATTTTTTAATCTTTATACTTTATACAGTTTCTCATTCACCCATTCACACACACACTCACACACCAATGGCTGCAGAGCTTCCATGCAAGGTGCCAGCAAGTTGTGGTTCAGTGTCTTTAACCGCCAACCCTACGATTAGTGGACAACCTGCTCTACCACCTGAGCCACAGCTGCCCCTTAATTACAAACTAGACATGATGTTCAGTGGCACGAAATGAAATGTACAGGTTAAAAGATACACCAGTGTTACACACCAATCCTAATAAATGACCCACAATACTGTGTTATTTACAGTAGAGTGATGGTGTGAACATTCAGTTCTGACCTTCATGATGAACTCTTCAGCTCCCAGCTGCCCGATTTCCTCCTGACGCAACTGCACACACAAAACATTTTTTAGTCTAATTATATTCCTAACGTTCCAGCATTCTTCTGTATCATTACAATAATTACACACACGATACAGAGAAACTGACTCAGTATGGGAAGTTTGCTTCAAATGAACTTTTAGCATATAAACACCTGAAAAAACATGCCCTTAGATAAGTATGCTTCTTCAGATAAAAAAACACAGTGTTCTCTTTTTGTGGTCTGATTGGGTATGGTGAGATTGTGGGTGGGGCCTGTGGTCTGATTGGTTACAGTGGTGTTGTAGGTGGGATCTGTGGTCTGATTGGGTATGGTGAGATTGTGGGTGGGGCCTGTGGTCTGATTTGTTAATGCTCTAGCTGTTCACAGTTTCTATACAGTTGCATTGTGTTAAAGCGTTACCTGAGACATCAAAACGACCATGAGGGATGCACACAGTGACTGCAGAACTTCATCTTCATGAGTAATCAGACACATCACCACCTGTTTAATTGCTTCAAACCTGCCACAATTTATATTACACACATTCATACCCAATTCTATCATTTTACATAGTGTATTATCACAGGTAAATAAAAGGGTGAGCTACCTGTTGAAGGCACCGCTGTCCAGGATGTGTCTATTCCCCAGAGACAGCAGGCAGTACTTCTGGATCTAAACACACACACACACACACACACACACACACACACACACACACTCCTTATGGTTTAATATAGAGTTCCACCTCTGTGTGTGTGTGTGTGTGTGTGTGTGTGTGTGTGTGTGTGTGTGTGTGTGTGTGTGGACCTGTTTATGATCAGGAAAGTTCCTCATGGTGGTGACTATTTGTCTCATCACTTTTCCCTGCAGGTTTTGCGACATCCCATCTGCCAGCTCCTGAATGGTGAGGATAGACACACATCCTGAGCCCAACACCTGCACACTCACACTCTCGCTGTGGGCTTTCATTCCCAAATACACCTCCTACACACACACACACACACACACACACACACACACACACACACACACACCCACACACACAAATTAATTAACAAGGACTGTCCGAAAGGACTTGCTCTTTATCACTCGTGCACTGTAAGCCCGAACCTCGACAGCATCACTAACATGTGGACTCGAAAGAAGCGTGGAGGTCTGAGAGTACCATTTGGGAGTGTATAAAAAAAAAAATAAGAAAAAAAACAGAAAAAGAAAAGTATCGAAACCTCTCCATCCTAATTCTAACTTCATCTGTGCTGCGCTCTGGTGAAAAAAAAAACACTAACATTACACACATATTCAGATGAAACTAGAAGAATCACACTCACAATGTACAGTAATATCGCTCTGATATACCTTTAACACGTCTGGACACCAGCTGGATTCATCAGCCATGTCCAAGTATTGGTAAAGACAGCGCAGCGCCTCCTGCAGGAAGCTCTCCCTCTCCCTGTATCTCCTCAGAGCCTCACACAGCTGTGTAATGTTCCACTCTCCAGCCACCTGCGCGCACACACACACACACACACACACACACACACACACACACACACACACACACACAAAGTTTCAGACAAAAATGCACCACAACTCAAAGACTCGAAACACATTTGTCCATGTTTAAGTGGATCAGTCAATAAAATCTGACACTTCACTTCGGATGCCCTAAACATGACCTCAGGTCCTTCTTTATCAGGGTTGAAGCTTTCTGTTTCCTCAAGCCTTTTTGTTGTATTCCACCACTGAACAACCCCCTTTCTGGCCACACCTGGGGCCTCGTAGTCCTTGTCCAGTTGTTCCTGGACAGGTCTCAAATGGTGAAGCCCACTAGGTGCCTGTGAGATCTTCCTATAGACAAACTGCAAGAATGGCACCCATTTAAACCAGTCCTTCTGGTCATTGTCTTTAACAATCCTTCCCAGGAGGTTGTTGAGGATCTAAGGTGGAAAGAGATGAACTACAGTTGAAAACCTGCTCCATCACCTGTGAAAATCCTTCTGTGGAGATCATTAGGTGGTTCATTAGGTAAGGGACTAGGAATGCCATCAAGCTAAAACCCTGTTGGGGGATTAGTACAGCATGAAAAGCTAGGTAAAGAGGTAGGTCTTTAACGTTCCTTTACAGACAGCCAGTGACTCAGCTGCTCAAACAGCCATGGAAAGTTCATTCCACCGTGTACTGTACATGCGTGCCAGAACAGAGAAGATCCTTGTCCATCTTGCACCCTGAGAAATGGTGGGTCAGTTCGAGTGGTGCTAGAGGATCGGAGGGAGTGTGGTGAAGTGCTTTAAGGTAGGTGGGTGCTGGTCTGGTTTTGGCTTTGGCTTTGCAGGCAAACATCAGTGTTTCAAATCTGATGGAGCAGCTACAGGAAGCCAGTGGAGGGAGTGTAGCAATGGGGTGGTTTGGTAGAACGTGGGGAGGTGGAAAACAAGTCATGCAGCTGCATTCAGGATCAGTTGCAGGAGTCGGATGGCTTGCCAGGATGGTTGACCTGCCAGGAACGAGTTACAGCAGTCCCAGCTTGAGAGTCTCTGTGGATAGAAAAGGCTGGGTCTTTCTGGTGTGCTGAAGGAGAATCCTGCATGATTGAGTCAGGTTAATGCGAGGAAAGATGAATAAAGCTCTTACAATGTTCCTCTGTGGCAAGGAAAGATATCTGTGTCAGAAATAACCAAGACTCCAGGTTACCTGCGGTCCTCACCAAGTAGGGAAGGTGTTTTCTGTTTCCGTAAATGTGCTGCTCATGGTATTGTGTGCAAGGTGCAGTTCAAGTGTTCTTCAAGTCAATCAAATGCTAGCCATCTGGACCCATGTCATATACGCACACAGTTTTCAGTGGTACTCAGATCTGATATGTGTTTCACTTTAAATAGGTTTTCACACTTTAGTATGTTTCTCACAAGGTTCTCCTGGAGATTTCTTCACTGTATATTCTGATGCCTAGTCTTTCAGGAACTATGTCCGCAAGTAAAGCCTTGTATACCCACCCTGTATCACTGATTATGAAATTTCTATCATATTATGGGTGGATTATGGACCTCAGAGTGTTGACTTTGATGGTGAAATTGGAGAAGACATATTAACACATACAGTAATGACTGGGGAGAGCAGAAATTGTAACTTGCAGAACTGAACTAAACGCACCTGAACACATGCTTTACTGATTCTACGATATGATGACAGCTAAACTAACATGAGAATGCCTTGGCAAGAGATTAACACACCACTGTTTAAGGAAACTCACCTTTAGATTTCCTTCTCCAGACAGGAAGTCAGATCTTCCAGCACCAGTGGCCAGCAGACCGATGAACCTCATCCCTGACCGTGCCTCCAGGAAAGCCTTCAAGGTCTCATCACTGATCCCTTTCCACCCTGACACATCCAGAGCCATGAGCGCTGGGAGCATCTGCGTCTTCTGCAGGAGCTTCCTTATCATCTCTCCTCTTGGTTGGATACGATCGTTGGAGACATCGAGGTGCGTGAGGAGCTCCAGCCCAGACAGTACTGAGAGAAAGTCATCGACAGCCATTTTGAGGTGGTGCAGTGCGTGAATAGTGAGTGAGCGCAGCCTCGAGCGGAGCTTCAGAAGCGGCGTGAGGTCTGTAACGTTTGTTCCAGAAATATCCAGGCTCTCCAGCAGCGGGAGTAAGCAGACGTCCTCCAGCGTCAAGTCTTCCAGAGGCATCCACGCCACAGAGAGACTCCGGAGACCCTGCAAAGTCCTGAACCTTACTGGAAAATCCCAGCGACTATCCAAGCCACTCACGCTCAGCTTCTGCAGGCTCTGATGGCAAACCTGATTGGATGAGAGGCCCTGGAGGATGTCTGAGACGGTGATATCACCAAGAACATGGGAAGCATCGAGTTCCTGCAGGCGGTGAGAACACAGCGAGCGACGGAAGGAAGCTACGGTGAGACGAGAGCCGCGAATGCAGGCGCGCTTCAGGCGCAAACACTTGACGTTTTGAAAAATGCCAAGAGTCCTGTCGTTCAGTAGACCTGCCATGAAGAACACAAGAAAAATGACAAACTTATTAATTAGCAAAGAGGTAAGTCATGTGCCAACATGAAAGCTTTTAAGATTGGCTTCTTACTACTATCTATAAGGTAGATTTCCAGTTTAACATCAGCGGGGCTACACTGAAACTACAGTAACACCATTTACTAGCGAAGCAGAAAAAACCATTACTCTGAGCAGACATTAGCGACTGTCCTGCACTCGATACGGTTCTCCGGCTCACATCAACTGCTGGTTGGAAGACAAAAGGCCCACTTGACTCACCAGCAGAGTGTAAAGCCAACAACCAATCAATGATCACCATTCACCATGGTCTGTGTTCTTTCTAGCAATTACAGAATTGTGTAAATACTTAAGTAGTTTATTTGTTCCCAACGACCAATCACTGATCACCGTTGTTCTCAACAGATGTTGGCAGACATGAAGTTAAAATCCTGAACCTCAGACTACATGGAGAACTGTACGTTACACCTCTCCTGAAATTTCTGTTCTGTTTATATGATAGAAGACCTGGGTTCAAGATGAAGCCGCATATCCCAGTCCTGTGATGGATACAATAACACACAACCTGCCATTTTCAACACAAAAGATCCCCTAATCTCCCTAACATTGTGTAGGTCCCTCTCTCCTTGTGATTCCAAAACAGCTCTGACCCGTCAAGGCATGGACTCCACGAGACCTCTGAAGGTGTGTTGTGATATCTGGCACCATGACGTTAGAAGCAGATCCTTTAAGTCCTGTAAGTTGTGAAGTGGGGCCTCCGTGGATCAGACTTGTTTGTCTAGAACATCCACAGATGCTCAATCGGATTGAGATCTGGGGAATTTGGAGGCCGAGTCAACACCTTGAACTCTTTGTCATGTTCCTGAAACCGTTCCTGAAGAGTTTTTGCAGAGTGTCAGGGAGCATTTTCCTGCTGAAAGAGGTCACTGACATTAGGGAACATGGTTACCATGAAAGGGTGTACTTGGTCTGCAGCAGTGTTTATGTAGGTGGTTCGTGTCAAAGTAACATCCACATGAACACCTGGACCCAAGGTTTCCCAACAGAACATTTCCCAGAGCATCACACTTCCTCCACCAGCTCACCTTCTTCCCATAGTGCATCCTGGTGCCGTCTCTTCCGCAGGTAAGCGACACACACACACACACACCCGGCCTCCACGTGATGTAAAATAAAACATGATTCATCAGACAAGGCCACCTTCTTCTATCGCTCCATGGTCCAGTTCTGATGCCCATTGAAGGAGATTTTGGTGGTGTACAGGGGGTCAGCATGGACACTCTGACCGCTCTGCAGCTACGCAGCTCCATACGCAGCAAGCTGTGACGCTCTGTGTGTTCTGACTCCTTTCTATCAGATCCAGCATGAACTTTTTCAGCAGTTTGTGCTACAGTAGTTCTTCTGTGGGATCGTACCGGACGAGACGATTCGACAAAATATTTAAGTTACTCTCTGACATCATCCGGCAGCTTCTAATGAAATTAATTTTCACAGACTCAGACACACTCTCGATCACGGCTTACCTTCATCGGTCATGGTGCTCAGTAACAGATCGGACAGCTCCGGTGGAAGAACCGGACACGAGTGGAGACGCAGTGATCCGTCATCACACACACTGCACAGGGTGTCAAGGCTCTGGCACACACACGCTAAACACGCGTCAAGCAGAGAGGGAGGGCTGTGTTCGTCCTGCAACACACACACACACACACACACACACACACCATAAGTAAAATAAAGTATGAATTGATGTTACAATGTAATGTATAGTCCATATTTATCATATAAACTTATTTCTCGTACTATCTGTGATGCATTTCAGTAAGCTGTAACAACAACATACACAAATAAATAATGAAGTGCAATAATTGCGCACTATGGTACAGTAATATACTATAATAATAACAGAGTCTATATCCTGACTCATTACAGACCTAAACTAACTTCAGCCAGAAGAAACTTCAGTAGAACTCACCATCTTAAATGACTGCTTAATTTAAAGTTTAAATAATCATCCGATCAAGTGGTTTAAGGCAGTTTAAAGTTGGTCATGAAGCAGATGAGAGTGTAACAGCTGGATTTGTAGCTCTGAGGTTGTGTAAAACGGAAATCCCGACATTGCGCTGCTTAAACCTCCGAACTTTCGGAATTTCCGACCTCCGACAGCTTGTGTACACCGCTCAAGGAGACGTTCGTGATCACGAGAGTTCACATCAGATCTCGCGATAGCTCCCGCACTGCGTCCACGCGTCCGCCATGTTGGAAAGGAATGGACTCAACAGAGGAATGAAACCACTCGAACTCGTTTAATGTTTGAGCGATTTAGAGAATATTGTCTCTGATGCACACGTCACGCATTTCTGCACTCATCTGATCTTAATATAGATTTATCATGTCGATATTTCTGATAGATCCAGTAATTGCAACAACAACAGTACGAGATTTAAGCAAATAAAATGTTTTTCACTGAACGCTTCAGCCGCACCGTGAGATATTCCGTACATAACGGAACATATCGACACGTGTATGTAGATTACAATATATATCCAATGAAAAAAGACATCGCGAGTGTTTTCGGAGCTCGGCTGATTGGGTCTGATCTGGTCTGATCTGATGATGTTCAGGTCTGGAAGCTGATCGCAGAGAACTCGATGTGGATGCGGAAGTGCTGTGTCCGGCTGCGGCCAAAATAACAAACAAACAAACAAAATCAAGCCTGGTGAGAAAATGATACTGCAGCGGAAATGAATATACTCCATATTTCACTCTGGTTAGGTTCATAATGCTGATAAATCCGATTAAAAACCTAACTGACATCCGGTTTGGTTTATATTAGACCTGTGTGCTTCTTCTGTCTGTCTCTTATTTATAAGCTTTGTAAAAAAAAATAAAAAATAAACGACAGTGTCATTGCATCTTAATCTGTATGAGCCGTGCTTTTACCCCTGTGTGTGTCTGTCTGTAATGTGTATGAGATCTGTACATCGCTTTACTACCACATAGACAAACAGACCTCTTTTCTGCGCATGCGCCGTTTTGTCTAAAGTAAAAGGAGACTGCTTTGTTTTTTAAATAACTGTTTATTTAAGATGTTTTCTTCTACATCCTACAGGAACATGCTGGAAGGAGAAGGTGAAAATGGGATTTTATACATCTGATGATGTCCACTGATCGTTCACTGATCATCCACTGTCAGGACATGTGTAAGAACAGAACTGCGTCTCTGCCACTGTGACCTTTGACCCTTCAATCCCTCATACACAGTGCCCCCTCAGAAGCTGAGCAGCACCCCGGCTGTTATAAGTTGTCTGTAACAGTCGTACCGTGAACGCCATGTCATCAACCTGCCAGTCACGCTCAGCCCCGCCCCCTGGACTGAGTGACATCACAGGGACAGGCAAGGAGGACGGTTCTCTCCGTTCTTCGGAGCGCCATGCCCACCTGCTGCTGGCTCAGATGAATAAGATGCGTGTGCAGTCGGAGCTGTGTGACGTGCGTCTGCTGGTAGGCGGACGGGTGTTTCAGGTCCACCGGTTGGTCCTGGCGGCCAGCGGGCCGTATTTCTCCGCCCTCTTTAACTCGGCCATGAGCGAGGCACGTGAGGAGGAAGTGCACATCGCCGGGGTTGAGGCAGACGTGTTTGAGTCTCTGCTGGAGTTCATATACACAGGTAGATGCACAGATAGATACAAACATGCACACACAGGTAGGTGCACAGGTAAATGCATAGTTAGACACATGTACACACACAGAGAGATGCACAGATAGATACTCTGAAACACAGGTAAATTCACAGGTAGATATAAAGGTATTGGTTATTGTGGTTATTTCATGCAGCACTGTGTGTATTTAGTGTATGTGTGTGTGTGTGTGTGAGGCTGTGTGGAGGTGACGGTGGAGAACGTTCAGGATCTCATGATGGCGGCCGACATGCTGCAGCTCGGCGAGCTCGTGCTCATCTGTGGAGAGTTCCTGAGGAGCCACGTGGAGCCGAGTAACTGTGTAGGAATTTATCAGTTCCTGGAACAGATCAGCTACAGCGAGCTCCTGGAGTTCACGCAGAACTACATCCACGCCCACTTCCTACAGGTGAACCCCGCCCTCCTGCACTCCTGATTAAACATTTTAATGGTACCTTTAACGCCTGTGTGTCAGGTGTGTGAGGCGGAGCTTAGACCCCTGACTGTACCTTTAACGCGCGTGTGTCAGGTGTGTGAGGCGGAGCTTAAACCCCTGACTGTGCCTTTAACGCCCATGTGTCAGGTGTGTGAGGCGGAGCTTAGACCCCTAACTGTACCTTTAACGCCCATGTGTCAGGTGTGTGAGGCGGAGCTTAGACCCCTGACTGTGCCTTTAACGCCCATGTGTCAGGTGCGTGAGGAGGAGCTTAGACCCCTGACTGTGCCTTTAACGCCCATGTGTCAGGTGCGTGAGGAGGAGGAGTTCTCCAGCCTGTCGAAGGATCAGTTGGCGTGTTTCCTGCGCAGTGAGGAGTTGAGGATCGAGGACGAGTATCAGGTGTTCACGGCGGCCATGAGCTGGCTTCTGCACGACGTCACACACAGAAAGAAACACGTGGTGGAGGTTCTGGAGCCGATCCGCTTCCCCCTGCTGTCACCGCAGAGACTCTACGCTTATATTGAGGGTGAGTGTAACGCCTCAGATTAAAGGGTTACATCATATTACATTACGTTACATCATGGTTACGGTATAATAATAGCAATAGTTACATAATAGTTATGGCATATTATAGATACTGTGTGTGTGTGTGTGTGTGTGTGTGTGTGTGTGTTTGAGACAGGCGTGAGTGACTTCAGCCTGCGGGTGGCGCTGCAGACCCTGCTGAGAGAATACACAGAGACAAACAAAACCCCCAAAGACCCCAAAACACTTGTACAACCGTCAAAGACCCGCCCCCGGAGGAAAGCGCGCAAATACCTCTACGCCATCGGTACACTGTGTGTGTGTGTGTGTGTGTGTGTGTGTGTGTGTGTGTGTGTGTCTGTCTCATTCATCTCCCTCACACTTGTCTCCTTTCTCACCCCACCAGGAGGTTACACTCGCCTGCAGGGAGGGAGATGGAGTGACAGTCGGGCGTTGAGCTGTGTGGAGCGATTTGATTCGTTCAGTCAGTTCTGGACGACAGTCTCCTCCCTCCATCAGGCCCGCAGCGGGCTGGGCGTCGCTGTCCTCGACGGCATGATCTACGTCGTCGGAGGTATGTACGTGTTTGACTTTACTTAGATTAATCGTGAGCTTTAGTTAGGAATTATAAAAAGCTCGTTGAAAACATTGTTCCATGTGACGCGTGTGGTGGTCCAGGTGAGAAGGACTCGATGATCTTCGACTGTACGGAGCGCTACGACCCCGTCACCAAACAGTGGGCTGCTGTCGCTTCCCTCAACTTCCCACGCTGTGGAGTCGGGGTGTGTCCGTGCCACGGAGCTCTCTATGCACTCGGTACGCGTCTCGAAATCTCACTACATTTCCCATCAAAACCAGAACTGCAGGTTGGGACAAGGCATTATGGGAAATGTAGTTCCTAAGTACCTCCCTACTTTAACTCACTGTGTTACTGTGCTCAAAATACACACACATACGGATTGCTCTGACCTCTGACTGCTACAGGCGGCTGGATCGGTTCTGAAATCGGGAAGACGATGGAGCGTTATGATCCGGAGGAGAATAAGTGGGAGGTGATCGAGAGCATGCCCGTACCACGCTACTACTTCGGCTGCTGTGAGCTACAAGGTAAAAATCCACATAATTCAATTTAATGTTCATATCTAACCAGCGAATATAATCTTATTTTAAAGCAGTTATGTATTATTGTTGAAATAGTCACCTCAGGTCCTCTAGTGGCGATGGAAATTAGAATAGGAGAGAAACGTAATCGTATGTTTAGCCAAAGCATTAGCTACGGATAGCTACGTATTTAGATACGTATTTATCTACATGTTACCACCGAAACATAGACAAACTGAAAATTTAGACACATATCACCACAGACGAGTAGAGCAACATGAGCTATGTTTAGCTACGCATTACCACAGAAGCATAATAACATGAGTTTATGTACATGTTACCATAGAAGAGTAGAGAAACTCGATCTTTAGCTATGTTTAGCTAGATCGTAACACAGAGCTTATTGCGACCCTTAATCATTATTATATGTTTGATTTCAGGTTTCATCTATGTGATTGGTGGGATCAGCGATGAGGGGGTGGAGCTTCGTTCAGCCGAGGTCTACGACCCCATTTCCCGCCGCTGGCGAGCGCTGCCCGTCATGATGACGCGGAGGGCGTATGTGGGCGTGGCTTCGCTCAACAACGCCATCTACGCGGTGGGGGGGTGGAACGAGGCTCTCGGCTCGCTGGACACCGTGGAGAAATACTGTCCTGAGGAGGTCCGCTCTAGCGTACACTTTATATAGTGCACTGTAACAGTCTACGTTCACAACCTTTAACGATGTCCGTTCTACCGAGTGTTGTGAAAACGAAGCACGTAATTGGAATAGCAGGTTTTACATATAATAAAGTAATAGTGTTGATAAACAAGCTATCACACAGTAAGCTAAGATAAAACTACTAAGTTTTAGTTAAAACCTTAACGTTTGCTAGCTAAATTACTTAACTGTCTTGTGTTGTGTTTAAAAATGTGTGGCTGACTGCTTTATTAGCAGGTCAGATTTAGTGTTGGTTAGCGAACTCATTAGCCATTTTAAGAACAACGGCTCCTGGACTTAATTGTGTTTCATTGTTCAGGAGCGGTGGGTGGAGGTGGCGTCCATGTCGATGGCACGCGCCGGTGTTAGCGTTGCCGCCGTTAACGGGCTGCTGTACGCCATCGGAGGCCGGAACTCGGGGCGGGATTTCTCCGCTCCAGTCACTGTGGACTCGGTGGAGATTTACGACCCGCACCTGGACACGTGGACTGAGATAGGAAACATGATCACCAGCCGCTGCGATGGGGGCGTGGCTGTGCTCTGATATGCTCCTCCCCTTTACATGGTTACGAGTTGAATGCTTCAGGAGCGTCACCGTTACGAAGGTGCTATGAGCCGGTGAATTTAGTTACAACCTTTGCTAATGTTACAGACAAAACCCTAAGCATTGTCGCGTGACAGGGGTGTGGCCATGCTCTCACTGACTCCACCCCTTTGCCCTTTGTCACGCTCACATCATCCGTTATAATATTTTGACTGAAATTTGATGAGTTATAGATATTAAACTAGGAAAAAGAGATTTCTAAATATTTGAAACACAAAGATATTTCGAGTATTTTGTAATGAAAGACGTTACCGTGGTGATGTGTATTATTGAATGTAAATGAAATTTGTTACTTTACCTGTCGCACATTTCTTACACGTGATTAAACTAGCATTTTAAAACCAGCTTTACAATAACGCTTCTTTTACTGTAAGCGTCATGGCGAGACATTTCATTTTAGTGTGTTGGCGTATCGCAGCTTGATCGTTAGTAATTATTAACAACTGTATTTAAAACATTAATTATATTCACTCCACTCACTCACTGGTTGTGATGTGTATAAACATCACAACCAATTATCATTGTATGAGATGGCTAAAGTAGCCTACTGGAGCTTGTCTCACAGTGGTTGGGAAATACTTATAGTATACTATCTGCCCAAAAGTATGTGCACCCCTGACCATGTATGTGGTTCTTCCCCAAACTGTTACCACAAAGTCTGAAGCACACACTTGTATAGAGCGTCTCAGTATGCTGTAGAATTTCCCTTCACTGGAACTCAGAGAGTCAAACCTGCTCCCAGTGTGCACAAAGCGAGCTCCATGAAGACGTGGTGTGTGAAGGTTGGAAGAAGGTAGAAGAACTCGAGTGTCCTGCACAGAACCCTGACCTCAACCCCACTGACTCATCATCACCTTTGGGATGAACTGGAGACTCCTCACCATCACAACATCAGCGCCTGACCTCGACCTCACTAACGCTCTTGTAGCTGAATGAACACAAATCCCCACAGCCACGCCGCAAAATCTAGTGGAAAGCCTTCCCAGAAGAGTGGAGCGCATTATAACAGCAAAGGGGAACAGATCTGGAATGAGTTGTTCAACAAGCACATACTTTTGGCCGTATAGCATTGAACCTGTACAGCTCTATAACTGTAGAACGAATCTAGCCACCTGTTTCACAGCATTTAAGATCTGTAGCTAAATACCCACAGACCCTACAGCGTGTTAGTGACAGCCTTAAAGATACTGTCTCTACTAAAGAACCTGATAATTACAACACAAAGTTGGGGAAAAAAAGAACCTGATAGTTTCCAAGAAAAGTAAAAAAAAAAAAAAAAAAAAGACACAACAACAAACAAAAATAACAACCTGAACCTAATAATTAATAACAAGTAACAAGGACCTGTTTTTTTGTAAAAGGAACCCAATAGTTACTTTAATTAAGGAAATAAAACCGAGCCTGATCATTACTACAACAATGTAAACAAAGAACCTGATAGTTATTTTAAAAGTGAAAAACAAAAACAAAAAAGGATATGAAAAACGGATACTAAAAAAAATGAAAATAACCCGATGGCTACTAAAGAAAAATGTATCTGGGGAAAAAAAAAAAAGTTTACAAAACACCCTGATATTAACTAAAAATAAGTCATTAAAATGTTTAAACAACCATATTAATTACTAAAACAAAGTTTTTTTTTAAAATAAATAAAAAGTAACGTTGTTACTAAAACAAAAGAATTATTAACAACAACAACAACAACAGGATTTATTAAAATAGAAACCTAATAGTTACTTAAAAGATGTATAGTGTGGGAAAACCCTTGATCTCGTGAGAACGTCAGCGAAGTGGCTGGATTCGGTTTGGTTTCAAGAAACAAAATAAAAACACAAACTGTAAATTGTTCTAAACTTTGTCCTAAAACAAATGTTTAAAAGAAGAAGAAGAAGAAGAAAAAGATTCTTTCTGTTTTCAGAACTTTTCCCAGCTCGGAGAATAACAGAAGAGGACGTGGCTCTGATCTTCACACTGATTTATCTTTATTACACCTGAAGGTTAGTTTAGAAAGTCAGATTAAAAACAAAACAAAAGAACAACACAGAGGTAGAGAGCGGCGCGCGACAGAGGAGTGCGAGTGTGAGAGAGAGAGGAATGATCGAACACTTTTATTATCAGTACAGTCAGGTATGAAAGTTACACAGAGGTTTTACACTCACACACTCACACACACTCTGGAGAATGTGCTGTTCAGTAAAATCAGAAACAAGTTTGATGAAGCAGAGACTTCAGAGTATAATTCCCAGAATCAGTTTAACACCAAACAGTGTGTGTGATTACAGCGAGTGTGTGTTAGGATTTTAATCCACTGTGTGCGAGCTGAAGAGAAACGCCTGATTGGTCAGCCGCTGAAACGCCCGTCATGACATCATCAGCTGGCGGTTTTACACTACAAACCCGTCAAAACAAAAAGAGCACCAAGTTCCTCCTGTACATATCAAAATCAAGAGTTTCCACAAAGTCAAGTTAATGAAGGCTGTAATAAATATCAACGTTCAGAGAAATAGCATCCGGTTGTTCAGAACAGAGTTAGGAGGACAAATAAAAATAATTTTTAAAAATGCTGGGATGAACACAAAAGGCATTATTTTTATCTAAAATTTGGTACCAAATGTTAAAATCTTATCAAAATGAATTAAAAGAATCATAAAACAAATCCCAGGAGTGAATATGGATATTTAAAAAAATCTAGATGTAATTCTAAATTTTAAATTGTGTGCCAACTTTATAAACACAAACCCACCTGGAACAGAGTGCTTTGACTCCGCCCACTTTTCTATAAAAGGTGAGCACACAGTGGCATGTTTATTTGGAACAGAGGTGCTGGAATCATCACTGTCACTGTAATTCACCTCACAGACAGCAGAGGGAGCTCACA
Organism: Ictalurus punctatus; assembly: GCF_001660625.3. Lineage (NCBI taxonomy): Eukaryota > Metazoa > Chordata > Actinopteri > Siluriformes > Ictaluridae > Ictalurus > Ictalurus punctatus. The sequence continues at coordinate 34,194,668 of NC_030422.2, forward strand.
GATCCACATTAGCGTTCTGGGTGAGCGTTACCCACAATGCACTGCACTGTAAGCATACGTCAAGGTAAGTTGTTTAGAAAGATAAAATAAAGTACTGTTCAGGATGAGTGTGTACTAAAATCTGCCCCCTTTCCCACAAACCCTATAATTAGTAGCCTGAAATTAATCGTCGATAAGAATAAAAAGGTTTATTTTAAATAACATTTTCCCTTCAGAAGCCGTAGGAATATATCAGCCTTGTGTGAGGGAGAGGAGTGAGAGTGAGTGAGTGTGAGTGTGTGAGAGAGAGTGTGTGTGTGTGTGTGTGTGTGTGGGGGGGAATGTTGCCGTCTCCGAGTGCTGGTCTTCGGATGTTGGACCTTCAGACTTTGGTGGAGTTTTTCACTTTTTGGATTTCCTGTTTAAAAAAAGGTACACATCCCTGTGAATGAGCTGTTGCTATAGAAACGATAACGTATTAAAACGAGTGCATTCATATAAACCTGTGCTACTGTTAGAGCCGCTGTTACAGAGAATTAATCAACACCTCCTGACCAATCAGGATGCAGAAGTGAGGGTGTGAGGTGAAAGTTCTGACCTGGAGCAGAGCTGCTTTTAATTTCTCGTACGCTTCGTCCAGAATATCGTTAACGATGACCACGTCAAACTGACCCGCTTCTTTACCTGAAACACACCACATACATGTATAGGGCTGTACTCTCTGTGTGTGTGTGTGTGTGTGTGTGTGTGTGTGTGTGTGTGTGTGCACATTTTATCACTTACTGAACTCCATTTCGATGAGTGCAACCTGGAGTCGCTTCTGTAAACTCTCCTCAGACTCAGTCTGTCTCGCCCTTAACCTCTTCTCCTAACACACACACACACACACACACACAAAGCTGGAGGTTTGCAGAGAAACACACAACAAACTCACATTAGTTATTAATCATTTAAACATAACAAGGAGTGTGGTTTGGGATGACTTTTAGGTCAGTGTTGTGTGTGTGTGTGTGTGTGTGTGTGTGTGTGTGTGTGTGTGTGTGTGTGTGTGCGCATGTACCAGCACGTCCATGGATGGAGGTTGGATGGAGACATAGATGGGGTTTAAATTAGTTTTCCTGATGCTCTTCACTCCCTGCATGTCGATGTCCAAAATGCAGATCAGATTTTGGGCCTGAACGGCCTGGACTGCTGCTTTACTGTAGGGAAAGCACACACACACACACACACACACACACACACACACACACACACACACACACACACCATTCAGAGTGGTTTCAGAGAGGCAACTGGGTAAATACAGTTAGCAAGCACAAGCTAGCTAGTGAGGCTAAATGATTTAAGGTAGGTGACCAGAATTATCCGGAACGTCAACATTTACCTCAGACGTGTTGATAAATTAATGAGAAAACATAGGAGATTAACACCCCACGTGTGTAGGAGACTAACACGTCCTTTCTGAGAGTGTACCTCGTTCCGTAAATGTTCCCCGAGAACTCTGCGCTCTCAATAAAATCTCCTTTAGCGATTCCGGCCTGCATTTCCTCCCTGCTCACGTAATGATAATCTGTAACACACAACGTAATACACTCTGTTACATATGTATATATACAGTGAAGGAAAAAAGTATTTGATCCCCTGCTGATTTTGTACGTTTACCCACTGACAAAGAAATGATCATTCTATAATTTTAATGGTAGATTTATTTGAACAGTGAGAGACAGAATAACAACAAAAAAATCCAGAAAAACGCACGTCAAAAATGTTATAAATTGATTTGCATTTTAATGAGGGAAATAAGTATTTGACCCCTCTGCAAAACATGACTTAGTACTTGGTGGCAAAACCCTTGCTGGCAATCACAGAGGTCAGACGTTTCTTGTTGGCCACCAGGTTTGCACACATCTCAGGAGGGATTTTGTCCCACTCCTCTTTGCAGATCTTCTCCAAATCATTAAGGTTTCGAGGCTGACGTTTGGCAACTCGAACCTTCAGCTCCCTCCACAGATTTTCTATGGGATTAAGGTCTGGAGACTGGCTAGGCCACTCCAGGACCTTAATGTGCTTCTTCTTGAGCCACTCCTTTGTTGCCTTGGCCGTGTGTTTCGGGTCATTGTCATGCTGGAATACCCATCCACGACCCATTTTCAATGCCCTGGCTGAGGGAAGGAGGTTCTCACCCAAGATTTGACGGTACATGGCCCCGTCCATCGTCCCTTTGATGCGGTGAAGTTGTCCTGTCCCCTTAGCAGAAAAACAACCCCAAAACATAATGTTTCCCCCTCCATGTTTGACGGTGAGGATGGTGTTCTTGGGGTCATAGGCAGCATTCCTCCTCCTCCAAACACGGCGAGTTGAGTTGATGCCAAAGAGCTCCATTTTGGTCTCATCTGACCACAACACTTTCACCCAGTTGTCCTCTGAATCATTCAGATGTTCATTGGCAAACTTCAGACGGGCATGTATATGTGCTTTCTTGAGCAGCGGACCTTGCGCGCGCTGCAGGATTTCAGTCCTTCACGGCGTAGTGTGTTACCAATTGTTTTCTTGGTGACTATGGTCCCAGCTGCCTTGAGATCATTGACAAGATCCTCCCGTGTAGTTCTGGGCTGATTCCTCACTGTTCTCATGATCATTGCAACTCCACGAGGTGAGATCTTGCATGGAGCCCCAGGCCGAGGGAGATCGACAGTTCTTTTGTGTTTCTTCCATTTGCGAATAATCGCACCAACTGTTGTCACCTTCTCTCCAAGCTGCTTGGCAATGGTCTTGTAGCCCATTCCAGACTGTAGGTCTACAGTCTTGTCCCTGACATCCTTGGAGAGCTCTTTGGTCTTGGCCATGGTGGAGAGTTTGGAATCTGATTGATTGATTGCTTCTGTGGACAGGTGTCTTTTATACAGGTAACAAGCTGAGATTAGGAGAACTCCCTTTAAGAGTGTGCTCCTAATCACAGCTCGTTACCTGTATAAAAGACACCTGGGAGCCAGAAATCTTTCTGATTGAGAGGGGGTCAAATACTTATTTCCCTCATTAAAATGCAAATCAATTTATAACATTTTTGACGTGCGTTTTTCTGGATTTTTTTGTTGTTATTCTGTCTCTCACTGTTCAAATAAATCTACCATTAAAATTATAGAATGATCATTTCTTTGTCAGTGGGCAAACGTACAAAATCAGCAGGGGATCAAATACTTTTTTCCCTCACTGTATATATAAAAAATGTATGTATATATGTACGTGTGTGTGTGTGTGTGTGTGTGTGTGTGTGTGTACATACCTTTTCCATTCTCCTCTCCTGGACGTGGTTTCCGTGTCGTATCTGAGAGGAAAAAGTAAAAGACACTAATAATCATCATCATCATCATCATCATCATCATACCCACATAATGGAGGTTTGAGATGAAGCGCATGTGTGTGTGTATGTGTGTGTGCACGTGCGTGCGACTTACGGGAGACGCTGAAGCCGAAGACGCCATCAAACTCCTTGAGAAGCTTTTTGAGTAGTGTGCTTTTCCCAGCACCTGAGGGACCACTAAAAACCACCGGCCTCGGTCCTGCCATCACTACACACACACACACAGACACACACAGACACACACAGACACACACAGACACACACAGACACACACAGACACACACAGACACACACACACACACGTTCAGTTAAACTGCAAATACAACACACTTAATGTTCTTGTCAAGTGTTTTTTGGAATTAATAAAGAAACAACTGTGTTCCAGCGTCTCCAATGGGTCGTGTCCCAATCCACACTCCAAACCATAATAATAAAGACGCATCCTACAGCTGTGTTGTTGGAGCTCCCATGCCCTCTGATTCTCCCTGACCTGTACATGATTAATAAGGACTCATCAACACCTGAGCTCGTTAGCACACTGGGTCTCTAGCTCATTAGCATACTCGTTAATTAATGCAGCGTCAGCTGAGGCACTCCTCAGGAGGTTAATTACCTCAAACACCCTTCACCTCCATCTCTCTCTCACACACTCACACACACACCGTCCTTCACCATCAACACGGAACAAACAAGGTCAAAAGTGTAGGTTATATTCTGAATATGATATAATTATTCTATAATAACCTGAAAGTCCACTCTTTACCCTTCAGCGTTTTTCCTCTAAACAGCTTCTGCAGAATTAAGAATTCTCCCCCTCAACATTGTTTGCACTTTTATTTATTTACACTTCATTTTCTTCTATATTGGTGCATTTTGTAAATTTGTTTATTAATATTGTCACGTCAGCATATTTTATTACATTCTTTTTGACCACTGTTCTGCACTTTGAGCTCCTACATGTGAAGTTTTTACATAATAATAATAATAATAATAATAATAATAATAATAATAACAACAACAACAACAACAACAGCACAACAGATAAATAAAAACTAAACAAATAAAAGTAATCTGTTGAAGTTTAGTAATTAAAAGAGAGAGCACTGACAGTGAAACAGCGTAATAGAGGATAAACACCCCTGCATAGTAACAAAGTGAAAATAAATAAACTGTTTAGTGAATATCAGAGATCATACTGATAACTAAGTCGGACAGTCGGACAGTACCTACCTGCCCATAATCGATTAATCAATCCACAGTTTTTTAAAACTGATACTGAATGAAAACACTCAAAGTAAAATATCTCTCCATTTAGTACAAAAATAAAAACAGTACTGACTGTACCATGAATGTACTGTACTTTTTTAAAATAAATAAATATTCATATATATGAACTATTATAGTAAATAAAAGATATACATCCAAACTGAACCACAAAGCAACACTCCAAATAACAAATAAAAATAGAGCCGTACAAAATGAATCAAAACACACTTCAAATAATACGACAAAATTAGCCAGCGATGGTTTTTATTTCGCCTCTAGAGGCTGCTCTCGTACTGTATACTGACAGCGGACACTTCTCAGCCGCTCCCACAACGGACGAAACCAGGAAAGAGTACCGGTGTGGAGTTTTGTGGAGTTGATAACCGATAGTTCCGGTAATCCGTTATCGGCAGTGATTAATCGTCAAAACTGATCAAACCGGTCGACCTCCAGAGGCTGCAGAACTAGGAGACTTGTGTAAAGGCAAATAGAAATTAAAAAGTGAATGCACCTAGTGCTAGTGTACACAAGTTTTCAAATAAGCCACCTTTCAAGTTTATAAAGTGCACCAACATCACACACACGCACACACAGAGAGTGTAGAAACAGAAGGATCAGACTCACCTTCCTGAGACACGGATATGCGAGAATGAAAACAGACTACACTGTAACTGCTACACAGGTGTGTTTATATATGTGTGTGTGTGTGTGTGGGGTGGAGTGGAGGGGTGGAGCTAGCACCCAGCCAATCAACTCATCTTAAATTCAGCATTCAAACCAGCAATCACATCAGGTAGTTCTATTACAAATGTGTTTAGTGTGTGTGTGTGTGTGTGTGTGTGTGTGTGTGTTAACTGGAGAACCCTAACTGATTAGGAGGAGAAAATCATCTCGAAACACTGGATCCACCATCACAATGAGAAACAGAAGAACTGGGGGAAATGTTGAGCTTCAGAGACGTGGAGGAGGAAAGAAAGAAGAGAAAGATCATACTGCTCACCAGGAGCTTAGATAGAGAGATCTTCATAGATGAATAAAAGGTTGTTCACACATGCATGATGCAGAACTTGAACCCATGACCTAGAAGTTTGATATCACCGTGCCCAACAAGGACCCTTAATTAGAAAAAAAACTCTGTGCTTGGACCCAAAAGAATAATACTAAGTAGAAGAAGGAGGAGAAAGAGTAGAAGAAGAAAAGCCTTGCAGTCACTAGCAAGTAGTGTGTAGATCAGGGGTGTCTTATCCGGAAAGGGCCAGTGTGGGTGCAGGTTTTCATTCCAACCAAGCAGAAGCCACACCTGAGTCTATTGTAAGCCGAGATCACCTGATTAAACAGGTGGAATCAGGTGTGCCTCCTGGTTGGTTGGAATGAAAACCTGCACCCACACCGGCCCTTTCTGAATAGGATTGCCCACCCCTGGTGTAGATCCCCCAAAACTCGATGAAGAGGAGGAGGAATAAGAAACAGAGGAAGCAGATGAGAGAAAAGGGAGGAGATGTCCGTGATGCTGGCCTTTAGGGGGAGCACACTGTCCTGTTTTCAGCAGCTGGTTTGGTGACTCACAAGCACACGTTGTTCCCTACAACATCCCGCCCCACAGCCCCGCCCATCATCACCTGTTCAGCCTCTACCACGGAGGAGCAAAAACAACAAGCAGGAAAAAATCCGGTCTGACCGCTGCTGAACTTCAGGACAAACTCGGACTCCATTATCTCACACAGAGCACTTCGCGAGGTATGAAAAGCAGGAATGTGAAACTTGTGTCTCACTCTCACCGTGTCTCACTCTCACCGTGTCTCACAGGCTCTCAAGCCGGTGGAGGAAGTGTGTGTGTGTGTGTGAGTGTGTGTGTGTAACAGCTGGCACTGACAGCAGCTCTTGACTTCATTCAGTGTTAAAACCCACAAACTGCTCCTGAGTCAGGAGCACCATCACCTTTACTTCACTAACCTCAGATCAACGCTGACCTTCCGGAACCTTCTGTGTTATAACCTCACTATAACAACTATACAAGCTGTACAACAATTATAATATCTAATGTATAACAGCTCGTCATTTATTAGTATTATTTTTAAATTATTATTATTATTATGCTGTGCGTGTTTAAATAATTAAAACATTAGGTATATGAATTATTCATTTATAGCTTTAGTTTAATATTTAAGTCTCTTTTTTAAGGTATGGTTTTATGTCTTGTTTAACATCAAGTACTTCATGATATTGGTATTTAAATAAAATTTAAATAAAAAATAAAGACAACTGAAACGTTTACTTTTTAAAACTTTTTTGGAAATGTATTATAACGTGAATATAAACAGTAATAACTTTAACGTTCATGCTTTTTCCCCTTAAAGGCAGCAAACATCTTTTTGGTCAAAGGAAACAAGCCGTCTTTTTTGTTGTTGCTTTTTACATAAATTAAAAAAAGCCTTTCTTCTTGTTGATTGTTTTTTTTTTTATGTGAACAAAATGTTGAAACAAGCTATTTTTTTTAAGGCAATTAGTATTATTATTATTTTTTTATATGAAATATGAACAAACCTTTTTTGTTTTAAAAAATATATAAAAACAAAACATGAACATGAACAAACTCACTTTTGTCTTATTTCCTCTAATGTGTAGAAACTTATATAATATATATATAGTGAACTGTTTTATTATTATTATTATTATTATTATTATTATTATTATTATTATTATTATTTTATTTTTTTTAAATGGAGGAAGCATATGTTGTAAAATGTTTGAAACTTTTGAGAAAAAAACTGGTGGTTTGTTTATTTTGTTATACATATATACATGTATACACACACACACACACACACACACATATACATACATACACACACATATACATATACATATACACATATACATATAAATATATATATATATATATATATATATATATATATATATATATATACACACACACACATACATATACACACACACACACATACATATATATATATATATATATATATATATATATATATATATATATGTGTGTGTGTGTATATGTATATGTATGTGTGTGTATATATATATATATATATATGTGTGTGTGTGTGTATATGTATATGTATGTGTGTGTGTATATATATATATATATATATATATATATATATATATATATATATATATAAATAAAGGGAGGAGGTGGACGTTCCCAGAGGGCAGCTGCTGAATAATGAGAGCCACATGCAGGTTAATTATCTGTGACAGAGACGAATCAGGCGAGACTCACGAGGACCGTCTCAGTGTGGGATTAGTCACGGGGACGGAATACTGTAATAAACAGCCATGAAGCGGTGGAGATATACGAGTCTCTTACTAACACCTCCGTTTAACACTGAACACATTAAAGTGTTTATTAACACCGGTCACGTGGCAGTTCACAGATACTCAGTCACTCAGTCCCGGGTTTATTTACAACCCGAGCAACATCCTGACTCCGAACACCTGTCAATATAAACATCATTTAGTCATGAAACACTTTCACCTCATTTTAAACCTGATTATAAAAAGTTACACACAAATACTGCGACTATACAAACACTCACACGTCATTAAACTACGTTAGCTCCAAATGTGTGTGTGTGTGTATATATATATATATATATATATATATATATATATATATATATATATATAAAAAACTGTAGTGTGTTTTAATGATTAATGACATCACAATCTGTCTTTTTTAAATTTTTTATAACAGTTTACTGGAAACCTCCACGGCTCTGTAAATGTCCAGCGTTTACAGTAAAGTGTAAAGTCACAAAAAAGGTGAAAATGTTGTTCAACACTAACGTTTACTGTAGTTACATTGTGAGGAAGAAAACACTTCATGTGATCTGTCCTTAAATTATAATGTTTACATCAATGTGATATGAAGTCCCAGAAATAAAGGGGACAGAAATAAAGGGGGAAATGGGAATTTAGGAGCGAATTAAAGCTGTGTGAAGGGTTAAGGCCATGTGAAACAGAATTAAGTGAAAGTGATTAAATCTGCTCCAGCTCGCGCACACGTCCATCAAATCCAGGTGATGCGCGCTGATGCAACTTAAAACCCCGGATGTAGCATCACTAATATTCCTCTTTATTAAAGAGTGAAGCTGAAACACTCACCTGAGCAAACTTTAGAGAAAAACCTCCTCATGTACATCGGGGAGAAGCTCGAGCTCCAATAAAAAAGAAACCAGATCCTCCCGGAACCCGACTCACGGAACTCAGATCATCCCTTTCCGCACAGAGCCATTGCACTAGTGACGTCACAGAGCGCCTCTTTCCCGGAAGACGCAGCAGCAGAAAACCGTTCGAGCGCGTCAACACTGCGCAGCCTGCGCGCAAAAAACAACCGGGTGCACCTCAAACCGCGCCATGTACACTACATTCTGTACACCGAGCACTGGAAAACCTAGTGCCTGTCTGTGTACAGGATTTTAATTTTCATAAGATTTTACAATGTTTCTGTGCATATACTGACATAACAGTCTGAATTTATTTTTAAAAATTTTTAACGTTGTGTAACAGAGCAGTCATAACTAGTCACAAATACTAATTAGAGTTTGTCTGCATAAAACTTGAGCTGGTCAAAAACACCATTTGGTTCACTTTTTAAAAAATAAATAATAATAATAATAATAATAATAATAATAATAATAATAAATCAATTACAATACTAAAACTAATATCATTCTAATGACAATGATCGCCTGTAGGCAGAGGTGGAAAGTAGTCGAGTACAATCGCTGTGTTTAAATCCGTCTTTTACTCACTACACTTCCAAGCGTGGTAGACAGGTACAGCCGGAAATATATCCTGCTAGCGAATATTTACGAGATTAGCGATAACGTTGTTACATTTAGTTATTCATGGGTCAGCTTCCTTCGAAAAAGGCAACTAATTAAACTAAAACTGACTATTAAATTGTGCAGCATTTTTCTTACATAGTTTAGTAACTAATTCATGAGTTAGTACGACTAACGCTTTCACACACAAAAAACTGAAAAAATCCAGATTCTTTACCTAAAATTTTATTTCATATCAACTGTGACTTTTTCTAAATATCACTCACCACAGTATGTTAAAATAAATAAATAAAAGGAATACAATGAGTAAAAAAAAGGCCCAAAATTACATCTAAAATAAATTTTAAAAATTGCATGTTTAGCAAAAAAAAAAAAAAAAAAAAAAAAAAAAAAAAAAGAAGTAGTTTAGGACTGTTGTGTGATATAGCTGATTTCAGAGGTCTTAGATACAGCCTGAAATGGATTCTCCATGAGTTTAGCGCTATACTTCATCCATTACCACAGAGACGTTTAGACTAGTACTTGCATTTCTACTTGAGATAGGAGTTTACGCACTTCTACCTCCGACAGCTGTAAATCTGGTTTGAAAATTTCATATGTAGTGAGAGAGGAAGGTATGGAAGCCCGTTTCCACCACAGTGAAAAAATAAACTTTTAAAGATAAAAAACTGCGACTCTACTTCTTTTTTCCCCTCTCAATTTAGACGTCCACTCAACATTTATTGAGTTAAAGAATGCAAAACAAAGCATCAATCATTCTGTATGAAAAGGACATATACAGTAAGAACAGTAAGGGGGCGGCTGTGGATCAGGTGGTAGAGCGGCTTGTCCACTAATCGTAGGGTTGGCGGTTTGATTCCCGGCCCACATGACTCCACATACCCCAAGTTGCTCCCGATGGCAAGTTAGCGCCTTGCATGGCAGCTCTGTTAACATTGGTGAGTGAGTGTGTGTGAATGGGTGAATGAGACACAGTGTAAAGCGCTTTGGATAAGAGCACTATATAAGTGCACCATTTACCACTCATCAGCTAGTCAAGACGACAAAAACCAGATGCTAGCACACGCTCGTTACCTGACGTTAAGCCTCCGATATACTTTGTTTTCTTACCCGTACGCTAGCGTACATGCACAGTTGTACGCGTAGCCTTTCAAAGTATACTGCATTCGACATGTACGCGTACGCAGGCAGTCGACGCATGTGCATCACGACAACTTGCACTATCTCTCCTGGCCTACAGGAGTCAGTACAGAGCAGTAAAGCAGGTGTTCTAGTGTGAAGGAGGAAAACGAAGAAGAATCACATCATCATGAAGAACAACGCTTGGGTAATCTCTCGGTAATCTAATCGCACGATTAGCACCTGTACACAAATCCTTATACTCTTTAAGGCTAGAATTATACAAATGTTGGTCCTTTCTAGCCTACACTCGTTTCCGTCTCTTCCTTTTTTTTCTTCAACTACCTTGAGAATCAACGGGTCACTGCTGCCACCTTGTGGAACAACTAAACAGTGCGAAAGAATTAAATATGCATGGGCGATGATTAGTACACGCATACTCTGCTGATGATGAAATTTGCGTCACACGTACTGTATGCTGTTCCCAGTGTACTCGTAAAAAGTGAAGTATACTTTGGGCTTTAGTGACATTTCAGATGCTGCGTCAAGTGGATGTCTAAAATGCGTGTAAAAAAAGGTCAGAATTGTGAGGAATAAAGGTAAAATTGTGCGATATGAACTCGCAATTACGAGACAAATGTCAAAATTGTGAGATATAAGCACAATTGTGAGAAAGAAAAGAGGAGCTCGTAATAAATAAATAAATAAATAAATAAATAAAATAGCAATTTTCCATGGTATTCCATCGAGATGAAATGTGAAGAAACGTCCCGATCAGCATGTGACATTCACAATGACGTTCAGTGTGGTAAAGGTGTTATTTTAGTGAACTGACATTCGACACGTATGATATTCTACTTTATTTACCACACTGTTTATTAGTCTACTATATTACATTCAAAACAGAAAAATCATAGAGTGGCGTTAGTCACGTGCACTTATGTCTTCCTGATGGAACACGAAGGCAGCCATGTTTCTCAAAATGGCGGAGCGTGGGGGATTCAGTCAGAGTTACACGCCTGAGGTAAACGTCGACGTCCCGGATATTTCCGTGCGTCCCAGTGAATGTATAATCTCTGTATAAAATAATTTATATTTCCACGACAGTTCCTTCAAATAAGTCATAATAATCAATATTTTAAAATAGCTAATCAACCTGATGCTTTTTTTTTTTTTTTTTTAAAAGAGTGAAATGTAGCCTTAAGTGCGCGGATTGGGACACCGCCATGATTGCACTCCGCCCCCACAACGCCCTCTAGCGGTTACCAGGGCAACAGCCGAGCCGGAAGTAGACTTGCTCGATCGATACACGTGTGAAATGCAGTATATCTCAAGAAAAACCCACTTCAGATGATAATATTAATCAAAAACAAACTCAGAAGTCTGGAGAAAGAGTGAAGATGTTCGGCTCTTCGAGGTCAGGAGGAGTGAGAGGGGGGCAGGACCAGTTTAACTGGGACGATGTGAAAGTGGACAAACACAGAGAGAACTATCTGGGTAAACACACACACTCTATATTTATACTCAACTATGATCATTTATTCAGTCTGTTTCAGGTGTGTTCATCTCTTTTCGAGCCCATTTAAATGGATTCATCTCACTTTAACTCGTTTGTGTTTATATCGCGCTAATCTCTTTACGTGCTCCTCTCTCTCTCTCTCATATCTGATCTTACCTGTTTTCTTTTAGGTCTTCTCTCAGTCCATGCGCTGTTATCTCCACAGAAAGTGTGTTTTTGCTCAAAGTTTTTATTTCTGTTGTTGTTGAAATCCCGCTGCAGCGCCTGTTACTGAAAGCTCTGCGGGATACGTTCTGCGCGTCACACCTGCGCCCGGTTTGCGCAATGTCAGCGCTATAGGACGCTCCCGCGCGTGCATCCGAGGTTATCTTTCCTCAGCACTGCGCCCTTATCTCCCCGCACGCGCACGGCGCATTCTGCATCCTGATTGGTCGGAAGGCGTTGGTTAAGTTTTCTCTAGCAGTAGCTCTGTGGAGAGTGATGATAGATGACTGTACAGGTGCATCTCAAAACATTATAATACAGTGGAAAAGTTCATCTGTCCCGTAGTTTCATTAAGAAAAGTGGAACTTTCATATGTTCTAAGCCATTTTTTTTTTGTTTTAATCTCGATGATTACGCTTTACAGATCACGGAAATAAAAACTCCAGTATCTCAGTATATTCGAGTAAAGAATTTATAATGCAGAAATGTGGACCTGATGAAAAGTAAGGTAATTTATGTGCTGATACTCGGTTGAGGCTTTAATCCTCTTGCATGAATCACTGCATGAATGCGGCGTGGTATGGAGGCGATCAGCCTGTGGCACCGCTGAGGTGTTCTGGAAGCCCAGGTTGCTTTGATAGAGGCCTTCATTTTGTCAAACTTTAAGTCCGAATCAAAGACCACCCCAAGATTTTTGACCTGGGTAAGAATCTTGTGTGAAGGATCAAACAGGATTGCTTCAGTCTTTCTCTCATTTCGCTGAAGGAACTTTTCATTCGGTCCCTTAAACAGTCTAAAAGAGGAGTCAACGAATTTTATCCAGGTTTTAATGGGAGGTAAAGTTGTGTATCGTCCGCATAACAGTGGTAGAAACCTTATGACGCCCAAAAATGGAGCGAAGAGAGAGCAAATATAGATTAAATAAAAATCAGACCCAGAACGGAGCGTTGTGGCACTCCGCAGGTAACGGGGACTGTGGGTGATGAGCACGCTCCAATTTACACCGAAAAACTCCTATTTGTAAGATATGATGGAAACCATTCTAGTGCAGCATCATGGACACCGACCTCATGTTTGAATCTATTTAGGAAGATATGGGGATCAGTGGTGTCAAAAGCATCGACACGCTTTATAATCTGAACGGCCAGGCGAGCCGTGAGCGCTGCTGGAGAAGAGAGATAATGTAGATAACTGCTGTTTTTACTCCACATTATACCCATCTGCTCCAACACTGACGCTGTCCTCCTGATTCCTTCAGAAACTTCATCCTGGGGTTTATATAATCATCTGTTTCATATTCTCAAGGGGGATTTCTTGTGAGGGTAATTCATTCTGTGTTGCTTTTTGCATGTGTTTTTATGTGTTTATATTCAGTGTGTGTGTGTGTGTGTGTGTGTGTGTGTGTGTGTGTAGGGAACTCTCTGATGGCCCCAGTGGGACGCTGGCAGAAGGGAAAGGACCTGACGTGGTTTAGTAAAGACAAACAGAGCTCAGGGACTCCGGACCGAGAGCAGGAGCTCCGAGCGGTGAGAGAGGCGGAGCACAACGCCATGATGGTCGCACTGTGAGTTACATCACTCTTCTCACATCACTCCATCCATCACTTCATCCTTCACTCCATCCATCTGAACACAACACCATGATGGTCACACTATGAGTCAAATTACTGTCCGTCCATCTGTCCATCCATCTGACAGTCCATCCGTCAATTCACTTCTCCATCCATCTGACAATCCACTTCTCCATCCATCTGTCAATCCACTTCTCCATCCATCTGTCAATCCACTTCTCCATCAATCTGTCACTCCACTTCTCCATCCATCTGTCAATCCACTTCTCCATCCATCTGTCAATCCACTTCTCCATCAATCTGTCACTCCACTTCTCCATCCATCTGTCAATCCACTTCCCTATCCATCGGTTAACCCAATTCTCCATCCATCTGTCAATCCACTTCTCCATCAATCTGTCACTCCACTTCTCCATCCATCTGTCAATCCATTTCTCCATCCATCTGTTCAGCCACCTGTCAGTTCACCTATCCATCCAGTACTTTCCAGGATGGTCACACTGGGCATGTGCTTCATTACATTACTGTTCATCCATCTGTCCATCCACCACTCCATCATTTCATCCATCTGTAATCATTATACGCCTCCACCATCCATCAATCCATCCATTTTAGGCAACGATGGAGACTTTGTAAGTGCTGTTATTCTATCTGTCTATTCATCCATCTATCATGTTCATCTTCACACTCAGTACATCCACCTGTCCATCAAATTATTACTATTATATAACTCCATCCATCCATAAATCCATTTATCCTTTATTCTGTCTGTATACAGACCAGTTTCATTATTTCTATATTAATAATCAGACTTTTCTTGCTTTTGATTTCTCAGGGGTCATAAAACTGTTCAGAAGCGTCCGGCCGGTCTAACAAAGGAGGTGCGTGTTTAAAATCCCCCTACACTAATTCTCACATCACCAGGAACTGTAGCATGTGGGAGGAAGCCGGGGTGTGTCTCAGAGGGGTGTGTTTTTGTGCAGGATTTGGTGGACGTGTGTAGAAGAGAGGGAGACGGGGAAGAACGAGACGTGGACCGAGTCTCTGGGCTGGGAAGCTCCAGGTAGAAATTGCTAATGAGTATCCTTCACTTAGATTTTAACTGGAGGAATGAGTTTGACCTCTGACCCCTCAAATTAGCCTGACTTTTTTTCATATCATGTTTTGTGTATTTCAGTGGTGGAGGTCGGAGGATGATTTTGTCCAAACAGGAGAAGGAAGCGGTGAAAATGGGTCTCCCGGTGTTTACCGTACGTACGACACACTCGCTGTCAGGAAATGAAGCCACAGTTTTATGACATCACTTTAATGACACAGTATTACAGCTCGCTAATGAACACGGCTGTTTGTGTAATAAAAGATCCACATATAAGGAGATGTTTATTTAACACCTAGTTTTCTAGCACTTCATTACGTATTTTAAATCCATTTTCAGCATCATAAGGTAGCCGGAGGTGAAGCTGCAGCCGCAGCCAAGAACACAGAGGACACGCGGATAGAAGAAGAGACTAAAAGGTTCTGCTTCATTCACTGAT
Source organism: Ictalurus punctatus (assembly GCF_001660625.3). Taxonomy (NCBI): domain Eukaryota; kingdom Metazoa; phylum Chordata; class Actinopteri; order Siluriformes; family Ictaluridae; genus Ictalurus; species Ictalurus punctatus. Next base: position 34,210,041 of record NC_030422.2, read on the forward strand.
AAATAAATGAAAGCTGTAATAGATCTACATATTCTAATAATGTCATCTAGTATTATAACTGCAGTATAGGACTTCGCCTGCAGGGGGCAGTGGTTGTTAACTTGAGATGTAAACAGGGCTGAAATAATTTGCTTGACTGAAAAATCATCCAAAAAAGATCCCACTTTAAAAAAAAATAGAAACAGCTATATACTACACTTGTGTGCGAATGTTATGGCACCAGTAATCAGAGTGCCCAGGGTGCTCAAACTTTTGCGCACAACACGTTCTAAGTAGTAACCTCTTCACACAGTGACAGAAATGAAGGCCACAAGAAAAGTAGAAAGGAGAAGAAGAGCAAAAAGGAGAAAAAGAAGAAGAAAGAGAAGAAGAAGCGGCACAGGAAAGAGTCGTCTTCCGACTCGGACTCGGACTCAGACCGTAAAAGGTAATACGGCTAATACGCTGTTCACTACAGCAAATAAAAAAACAATTGCAGTGAATAAATAGAGTACACTTTAATATAATCAGGTTTAACATGAATAACGGACATTAATGTGAAAATAAAAAGTGTTTATCTTTAATACTTAAAGTTAATCTGCTTCTGAATCTGCTTCAGACTCTGACTCCGCATCTGATTTTGAGTCTGACTCTGCTGCTGCCTCTGCTTCTGACGCCGATTCCTGCTCTGTTTCTGAATTTGATTCTCACTGAGTTGACTCTGATGCTTACTCTGATGCTGACTCTGACTCTGATGACTCTATGATTCTGACTCTTCTTCAAACCTATTTTGATTCTGACTCTCATTTGGCCCCTGATTCTATCTCGGTTTCCGAGTCTGACTCTGCAGTAGGGGATGGCACCATTAGCTGCATTAGTCCTGGTTGGACTTTATTCCAGTGTTTGTATCGTCGTGGTGTTTGTGATAGCAGGCAGGTGAGAGAAAGTCAGAGGTGTTTAGGAAGGACTGTGTCAGGATTTCATTTATTTTATTTCGGGATTCGGACCAGCACCCATACAAATCACAGAATTATTTCTAATGTGTAGTGTTCTGTAAGGCTGCATTTCATGTTAGCTTTTCTTTTTACCTCATGCCCGCCCCAGCTGTCTGACCCAAGTGTGTGTGTGTGTGTGTGTGTGTGTCAGACGTAAGCAGCACTACGGAGACCACCGACGTGGTTCTAGCCCGTCACATGGCAGTCAAAGAGGATTCGATGCTCATGACAGATGTTCAGATCGGGGATCAAAGGTCAGGCATCGAAGCCCCTCCCCTTCACCCAGGAACCGCCCACCCCGACGTCGTCACGACACTGACTCAGATGACTGATGTCCACGTGAGACAGCAGATCTTCAGATTCATCAGCTTATTAACACACAATTCATTATGATAAAGTGTGTGTGTGTGTGTGTGTTTGTTTGGGACACAGCTTCTGGATTGTTTGTGAACAAATGAATAAACTGCAATTTATGTTTTGTGTGTGTGTGTGTGTGTGTGTGTGTGTGTGTGTGTGTAAAACAGTACAGATGATTAAAGGAGACACGGTGCGTCTCGATCAGCTCCGGTTCAGTAGCTGGTGAATCACTATATGGTGTACAGGAGGTGGGGTACTAGTAAGGACCCGGGTTCACTACACATTGGGACACTGAGGACTCCGGCGACACGTCTACGTACTCGCGTTGTAAAACCTCACCACTGGTGTTTTTCAGCAGCAGGCAGGACGGATATTTTTTACATTATATGTCATAAATTTGTTATCTTTATCACACACGGTACTTCAAGCAGGATCGTAGGCTCGCTAGTGGAAATTTAAAAATTGGTAATCTAAGTAATCATCTGTGAGCCACAGCAACGATAACAAGCTACTTAAGTTTGTCTGAGAGTAATTAGCTCTTCCGAGTAATGCGGAGTTCCAATCCTGGAAGGACTGAAGGATTGTCCAGTAAGCAAACATAATGAGCAGCGATGCTATCTGGGTTTTGCATTGCATTGTGGGAATTTTTACAGCGTGAACGGAAGGATTTCACGATTGAGATGGAACTTAAGATGGCCGCCTCTATGATCAGTGCCTTGATCTACTGAACTAAGGAGCTGATTGAAGGAAACAACGGAAACATGATGTTCATTTTTTATTTTATTTTATTTCTTTCATTACATTGCTTTTCGGTCAAAATGAAAGGCAAGACAAGTTTGCATAAAAAAATTAAACATTCACGTTAAAGAGTCACACACTAAGTGACATTTCATGAGATTCAGAAATACTTTTGTCCCCACTAGGCATGTGCCGCTAATCGGTTGTACGATGCACGGTGATATTCAGCACCGCGTGAGTCGTTTACTTTCTCTGAGAAGACGAGTCTAGCAATCCGTACACTTCTATCAGAACGCTGTAATAATATCGCAAACCGATACGCTGTGAGATTTAATATCGGCACAAGCCCGGTCCCAATGTGAGCAAATCAGTGACAGGAAAATAAAAGGATCACTTTCATTCAGGTTACGCCAACACAAAACACAAAACAGTCCCAGAAGGGTACCGAGTTCAGACGAAGATCACGAAGGCACCGAGGAACACCAACACAGCAAAAATATCTCAAATACGACGCTGTTGCGTGTTTAATATTGCTGTACCATGTCACATTCTCAGAGTATTTCAGATTTCAGAGCACGAAGCCAGGCGGTAATCGAAGACGAATATTGTTCAGGATACAAAGAAAAGGCAGCGGCAGCGTAATAGCAAGATCTGACTGATACACCGGTCGACCTTTACCCATCCGAGACCTGCAGTCAGTTCTATTAATGTCGAGTTGTAGCAGAGATTAGAGCAACTGATGAGCTTAGCGGTCAGGTTTTAGTTTGCGCTCACACACACACACACACAGCCGGAGCCCTTGATGATGCTGATGACACACACAGCCGGAGCCCTTGATGATGCTGATGACACTGTTCTACGTCCAACAATAACAATTCATTGCTAGGTTCTAGTAAGCAGAAACGGGTCCTGCGGTAGCGGCGTGAATTTAAAAATGAGATTATTACACACACAGATGGTAAGACTTTAAAAAGGCTTTTTAATTTACATTTGATAATGACTATCTTAAGAAGAAAAAAAAAAATCAGATGTTCTCTGAAAAAGGAAAAAAGTCTCTCGATTATACCAAAACATCAAAGGAAAAGAATGGTGTAACAAAAATAACTGGTGTAAATCAGTGTGAATCTTTGTGGGACACTTGGTGTGGGTTCAGTAGTGCGCACTGCGGCTGAACTAGGGCTCGACGATCTAAACCCCTGAACACACACGTCACCGTGTTACCTGCTGGAACACACCTGATCCAGTTCATCAGCGCAAAGCTAACACACTAAACCGGAATAAAGCAAACACACGGAAAATAAACCTCGTCCAGGTTCTCCAGTCGTAAAGGCAAGGCGTGATTGAACCTGAGATTTTACAGTGATTATTTTTGCTCACGTCGTGATTAGTGATTAGTTACGTCATTATATTGTCCCTGTGTGCGAGAAGTCTGCCTAGGTAGGAGGCGTTTTGGGGATAAAGATTTTTAGATGCCACAATTTACCAATTTACACCTAACCTATATCCAGTACAGGCTTCGTTTATTCTGTTATGTTCACAGTAAAGCTAGGCATCGCTGGATCTGAATCAAAACCGCTAAAAAGCTAATGCTAATTATTCTATAAACATACACGGATCTCGGTGCAGGAGATCGCAGAGTCGGTTCTGTGGTTTCTTTTGCCCGTTATTTTTGTAGGTAGTGTGCGTGTGTGTGCGCGCATGTGTGTGTACGTGCATGCCATCTTGACTTCCTCTACGTAGTCCGTAAGTCTTTTACAGTACGTCTTAACCGTTAGGGTACACGAAACAAAACAAAAAAAAGAAAGGAAAGCTACAGGATGTGACAATTTTCAAGATTTCCCCACTACAGTTCATCTATGATTAAATAAAGACAATAAACAGAACAGGAAAGGCTGAGTGTATAGATCTACATCTTTATATATATATATATATATATATATAAAAAATGCATAGGCATGTGCCGATAATATTTAAAAAGGTACGAATCCAGTCTTTCGGGTAATTTAGCTCGTTCGTATTCGTAGATCAGCAGAACAATAACAATGCTAGCCAGCATATCATACAAGTTAACATAACTTGCTAAATGCAACCTACACCCATAAGAGGAACGTTTCCCCCGAGGTTAAAGGTTACATTCAGCTAGCTAATGTAACGCGATCAGTGCATGCAGCTTGACAGTCAGAGTTAACCTGCTCCTGCTTCACTACAGAGCTGTTTAAAAAGTGTGTGTGTGTGTGTGGGGGGGGATACAACGTTTTGATTCTACCATTTACTTAAAAAAAAAAAAAAAGAAAAGAAAAGTAAAAGTTACTCAATTATCGATGTTTGAAATCGGCACACGCCTAGTGTTGCATAAGAGCGCTCCAAAAGCTGCCTCGTTAATCGTTTAGGTAAAAGGATTAGAGGTGTGCGGCTGCATCGCCACACTTTGACCAGTCTGAGAGGAGAGCAGCTTCCGGCACGTTCTGCTTTAAAACTGAATGGAGATGAGAGCGCTACAGTGTAGGAGGATAAACGGAAGGTAGGCGTTGAGGATTATTTGTGGTTTTTAAGCTGATTGGAGAGCCAGTCGAGTCCCTCGTACAGGCCGTCTCCACTCGTGGCACACGTAGCTTGGATGTACCAGTTCCTGTGGCGCAGAGAGTGCAGGCCCAGTTTATCCGTGAGCTCTGCAGCGTTCATAGCGTTTGGCAGGTCCTGGGAAAAAAAAAATAAAAAATCCCCCACACACGTATTAATTTTATACACATGAAATGGTACTAAACCTGACAAACCACAACCCACTGTACGAGATTATAGCTGCTCCAGGATGTGAGGGATTTCTCTCACATCATTACTTATAACTGTATTCTCTCACATATAACAATAAACTTGTGGAAACAGATAGATCTAGCTTTTTAAAATTTTGCGTATGGCAAGTAGCACTACAGTGATGCAGGAACTGTGTCTGGTTGTACCAAAGATGTAACTACAATACCTTGCTGTACCAAAGATAAAGCAATGGTACCTGGTTGAACATGTATATGGGACCTTGCTGTACCAAGGATGCAGCAATGGGGCATGGTTGTACCATGGACAAAGTTATGGGGCGTGGTTGCAGCAGCAGTATCTTGTTGTATAAGGTATACAGCAATGGTACCTAGTTGTTCCAAGGAAGCAGCCTCACTGTACCAACGGTGCAGCAATAGTATCTGCTTGTACTGAGCATGCAGAAATGGTACCTGTTTGTACCAAGGACCCAGCAATGACACCTTCTTGAACCAATGATGCAGCAAGGACACCTGGCTATACCAAGGATGAAGCAACTGTCCATGTCTGTGTCAAGGACACGGTGACGGTACCTGCTTGTGTCAAGGACACGGTGACGGTATGCGTTTGTACATAGGATTCAGTGATGGCACTTGGATCTGTCAAGGACACAGCAATGGTAACTGTTTGTACCAGGAATGCACCGACAGTACCTGGTACTTGCTTGTATCACAGATACAGAGAAAGTACCTGCTTGCACCACGGATACAGTGACAGTACCTAGTTGTACCAAGGATCCGGTGATGGTATGCATTTGTACCAAAGGTGCAGTGATTGTACATCATCATACCATGATGCAGCAACAGTGCCTCGTTGTACCAAGGATGGAGCAGTGGTGCCTTGTTTCACCAAGAGTGTTTCAAATGAATTGAACAGAAATAAACAGCTACACCTACTGATGTGCCACCTAGTTTATCGCCAGGAAGTGAGGAGTCACACCAGTCTGCCAGACCGTACACAAACGGCACTTAATTGTAAGGGCCACTTAAGGGGCCAAGGACTGTAGCAAAGGTCTTTTTTTTAGCAGAGTGAACTGCTTCGAGTTCAGCTTCATACTTTCACTTTTAACCTTGTTTTGGTACCACCTTCTTTACAGGAACATGTAAATCCTGTAAACGCAGGGCATGTCAGTATGTGAGGTCACCTGTTTGTTGGCGAACACGAGCAGCACGGCCTCTCTGAGCTCGTCCTCGGCCAGCATCCTCATCAGCTCCTCTCTGGCCTCGTTCACTCGCTCTCGGTCATTACTGTCCACTACAAAGATCAGACCTACAAATACACACCATTAACTCACTCATATACGTAACACCTACAGCACCTTTCCATGTGAGGACTAGCATTTAGTTTTCATTTCCCAGTCTATGGAAGGAGTGGGAAGCGTTTTAGTTTTACCCTGTGTGTTTTGGAAGTAATGACGCCATAAGGGTCTGATCTTGTCCTGACCGCCCACGTCCCACACAGTGAAGCTGATGTTCTTATACTCCACAGTTTCAACGTTAAACCCTGAAATCAAAGGAACAAAGCAAACACCAATCACTAGCGAATGAGGCTGAAGGTTATGTACATGAAACACACTCCGTTACTTGTTAGCTACAGTAAGCCTTTAGCTCGAACACTGTGTACATTTCATTCAGTAACAAACTGTAAACACGGCACCTGAGCAGCCGCGATCGCTTACCGATGGTTGGAATAGTGGTAACGATTTCCCCGAGCTTCAGCTTGTATAGGATGGTGGTTTTTCCTGCCGCGTCGAGTCCCACCATCAAAATTCTCATCTCCTTTTTACCGAAGGCTTTGAAGAGGTTCGCAAAAATATTTCCCATCCTGGATAGGTGGTGTAAATCCTTCTGAGCTGAAACCCACACAGAGCTAGGGTTAACCATGGAACTGCATGTGACGTAGCACGCCAACATTTCACCAAAAACCGAACGGAAAATCAGTCCTACAAGAGCTATTTCTGCAACGATTCCTTCATTTTATTTTATTATACCGCACTCTGTGGACGTTCTGTCGGGGAACGTCGTCGCTTTTCAGTCGCTGTGCAAGGTAAAATAAGTTCGGGATCATAAAATAAAAAGGTCTTCACCTTGATCGACATTTATAAAGCAGCTTATGATTTAGGTAGATATCAATATACATCAACTATAAATAAACATCAAAGTAAATAAAAGATGACCTGAAACTAAATAACATCCAAAGACGTCCAAAATGAATCCAAAAATACTTCAAATAACACTACAAAATGGGTCTAGAGGCCGCTCTTGTACTGTGTAATGACGGCGGACCCTTCTCAGCCGCTCACACAACGATCACCAGTGATCAGTTGCTGATTAATTGGCAAAATCAATCGGTCGATTGGTTTAGGTCACATGACTGTCTTCACAGTTGACTGCATTTGGGTGAATCTTGAACCTATAGAGCTCTGGATAGGGTGGATAAAGTGTGATTTCATTGCCTATAGGAGTAGGAAGGTCAAAATGAAACTAAATAGTAAAACCAGCCAAACAAACCAATACCCAGGAATTCTAATTGTTCAGTACTGTTCAGTACCCATACTGAACAATTAGAATTCCTGGGTATTGCTTGTGATTGGGTACAAGTATGTGATTTAAGACACTAGTACCCCTGAGTACCCCTGATGGTGAACTCCAATCATACAGGATCCGAGCTGGACCAACACCGACCCAAACCACAAATAATTAACGTTTAAATCACAGAAATGTGGGGAATTAATCAAAACTACCCGAGTAAGCAACCAACATGACGTCACTGTTTCACATTATGAATTCTAAAATGAAAAATTCGCGAATATATTAAACATTACTCCAACGTTCTGATTAAATTACTCACATAAAACCTCACTTCCTCAGCCAGTCTGCTACAGCTCAGCTTTATTTCTTTTCTTTTTCCCCACACCCGCATTTCGACAAACCACACCTCCATAGCTCTACGCTATGTAACTTCCTGCGCCCTGATTGACTAATCGGCTCCTGCCGTGCGCACACAGCCAATCGCAATCTGGAGGCGGGATTGTTCGGAATACGGGTGCAGAAAAAGTAGCGCCTTGACTACCGTTAGCTAAGCTAGCCGCTGATTTGTCTCTTTGTCAAGCTTTAACTCGTAAAAACGGAAATAAAATGTAAACACTAACCGTTTCCTCAGCAACACTCACACAGCTTAAAGACAACACGTATAATCAATCACAGTGTCTCACACGGGTATACAACTCGTGTTTAAGAGCTAATAAAGAGTTAGTTCGCTTACAGTTAGTTTCCTCTTCAACTTCAAGGCGTTTCCTTCCTCAAGATGGCGGCGCTTCCGGCCACGTCAGGGACGCCTGCGTCATTTCCGTTAACGCTAATCATCTTTACCCCAGTGCCATAATTACAAAACACTGAAGGTGGAATATAAAACTTAGTTAAATGAAAATAAGCCACTTTTATATTAAATCCGTTTGAATTCAGTCTTAATGAAAGTGACGCAGATATATCAGTTTATGCTGTCGGTTTTTTTTTTTTCTTTCTCTCTCTCTTTTTTTTTTTATCCTTTTCATTTTCTCTCTTCATTTTGAAAACCGGCCCTGTGGTCTGGAATAAAATGCTGGGAATAAAGAATAAAGAACAACATTTTAGAATCAATTTTCAGTTTGTTTGTTTATTCATTAATTTATTTATATTTCTTTTATTAATGTTTTCTTTCATTTTGTGTCTCATTCTGTTTTTTTTTAGCTTTCTCTTTTACTTTTTTTTTTCTTTTTTGTCATTGTTTCACAATATTTATTGTTTGATTTTGTTTATTTGTTTGTTTTGTTCTTCTCATTTTCATCCTTTTCCATTTTAAACAATTAACAACTGTTAATTGTTTTACTGTATTGATTTGCATGCTGGTACTGAATATTACTAATATCACTTATATGAATCTGTCATGAGAATTAATCACTTTTTTTGTTTAGCCAATTTTTTTTTCTACAATTGCAGGTCTTTGACTTAATTAATAATCTATTAACATTCAACTTATTAATTTATACAAAGTATAATTAAAGGCGGAATAAATAACGTCATAGAGACTAATGAGTTAATTTTGTGTGGAAAATGAGTGAATTGCTTTTACACTGAATACATTTAGATTTGAGATTATAAAGATAAATATGAGACGAGAGTTTTAGTTTTCATTTCCTCATATTTACATCTAGATTAAATAAGATAAGAGGAGTCCTGTGTTAAATCGCCTTTTGACAGAACTGTACTGCCCCCTACTGACAGACCCCTTTCCTGCATCAAGTGATAAGGGTTATTTCATCAAAATGTTTAGAAATCTCATGATTCTGTGGACGAGATTTAAACCCTGTTCAGACGGGATTAGTTTTCCACGTGGAGGTGTGTGACGTAATTATTCCTGGAGAATCTCTGGGATTTTATTCACGTGTCTGGAAAAATTACACAAACATATTTTATGTTAATATTCTTATGCTATTCTAAAGTGTCTTTGTTATTCTTTATATTCAGTGTCTTATAATTCATGTCCTTCCATTTTATTCTACCACTCACTTTAGACCACTTTATCTATTGTCTTGTATATTTATATATAATTATATTGTTAAATTGCTGCTCAAGCAAAATTTCATTGTACATGACAATGACAATAAAGTTCTTTCTTCTTCTTCTTCTTCTTCTTCTTCTATTATACCATGTTTCTTACCTTCTATAAAATTGCTCTTATCGTCTTCCACTGAAACCAAAATGAAACCAAGACTGAGTTTAAAATGCAAAAGAGTAAAAATATAGATGAGGTATAAAAGGACGTCTAAGAGAAGTGACTCATCTGGGGTTATTGAGTTCCTAGCACAGGGACAGGTCATGTGACCTACTAATGACCTATTACGCATGCGATTGTTACTGTAATGAGCATTCGTGCATCGTGAAGACATGCCCATCGCTCTGATGTATACAGAGATCACTTGCCCTGTGTCCGTCCATCATAATTATTACAGGGGTCCCCCCGACGACGTTACTGACCGGAAAACTAATCCCGTCCCGATAGTACTAACGATGAGTAACAGTGAAGCATTGGATCTTAAACGTTCGAATGTGGAGTTTCAATTTCACATGTGAACATGATGTAAATGTATTGATATTTTAATGGCGAGATTCATTCAGACCCACCACAAAGTCGATGCAAGTGT